>NW_026852054.1:0-73116 GCF_026571515.1 Ruditapes philippinarum
GAATAATAACTGATCACCAATCAACAGCCCTTTCCAAATAGACACTAATATAACAGTATTTTATAATACAAAAATGATTATATTAAGATATATATAATATAAAAAATGGGCCGAAAATGGTCGGCCGAAACCAGACTTGCCAAGCCGAAAAACGACTGGGCCGATTCCAAAAATGGCCGAATGTGACCAAACCACTGTGCTAGTTTTATACTTTAACTATGGGCTGTTATGAGAATTTAAAGGCTGATTTGATTGGCTAAAATATATATGAAAAAAATAAAAATAAAATATGTACGAAAAACAAAAATAAAATATGAATGCAAAACTGAAAAAAAAATATGTATGCAAAACTAAAATTAAAATATGTATACAAACTAAAAGTAAAACAAAATGGGCCACAAATGTCATTTTTATTGCCACCTTTTAATTTTTTATATGAACACAAAGTTTTGTTTTTTTCAAGTGGTTTTTAAAAATTTAATTTAAACCTTTTTACTTAAGCTTATAAAGTATTGGGCCCCCATTTTGAATCCACCTAAATATTTTCCCAAAGGGGCGGAAATTAAAGTACTTATTATTTTTAAACAGAACCCCAGATGACAAACCCTTTGACCTCTTGAACCAAATGGGTTTTTATATGTGCATATTAACGCACTTTGGGGGCAAATTTTTCCCAATTTTTTTTAACCCCAAAATGCGTTTGGACCCCAAAAATGCGGGGCAAAATTTAACTTTGACCCCAAAAAGTGCCGGTGTTTTACAAGGGAATCTTTGAAAGTGGGTTGGTTTTTTTCAATTGGGACAATTTTTCTTTTTTTTTTTTTAAAAATATTTTTTTTTTTTTTTGGCAATTAGGGGGGGGGGGGGAAAACAAAATTTTTTTTTTAGGTTTTTTTTTTTTTTATTACTTTTTTTTTAAGGAAAGTTATTTTTAAAGGGGGAAAAATTTAAAAACTTTTTTTTTTTATTTTTTTTTACCAAAAAAATTTAACAAAATTTTTTAAATTAATTTTTTTTTTTATTTTTAATTTTTTTTTATTTTTTTTTTTTTGCCTGGAAAAAATTTTTTGGATTTTTTGAATTTTTTTTTTTTTTTTGAATTTTTTTTTTTTTTAAATTTTTTTGGTTTTTTTTTTTAAAAAACTTTAATTTTTTTTTTTTTTTTTTTAAAAATTTTTCAATTTTTTGCTTTTTTTTTTAAATTTTTTTAAAAGGTTTTTTTTATTTTTTTTATTTTTTTTTTTTAATTTTTTTTTTTTTTTTTAATTTTTTTTTTTCCTAAAAAAAAAAAAAAAAAAAAAAAAAAAAAAAAAAAAAAAAAAACCTTAAAATAATTTTTGATTTAAGCCTATTAATAATGTTTACACTTTTTAAAAAAATTCTATTTTGTATGTATTTTAGGACTTCATGGGAGTGTCCGTCTCAGCATGCTTGTAGCGGGGCATACAAAATTTGTAATTATGAATAAGACACTGTTAAAAACCAGACCGTTATGCTTTATGGTGGGGTCAGTTAAAAGTATGAAAGCAAAGCCCAATGGAGAAAGAATAAAAACATTTTGGTCAATCTTTAGGTTGGAACAAATAGACAGACGGACGGGAGAAGGCAATCCTGTCTCGATTTTTTCATTCGGGAATAGGGGGGGGGGGGGGGTAGGGTTTTTGTGGCTAGAAAGCCTTATCTAAATTTGATATGATTTATATGCATTTTGCACTGATGGTTAATATTTCATGTAATGAAAACATAAACTTGTCTGTAAACACGTCAGCGATAGCAATGATTTTCTCCCTTTCTGTTTTTTGTTTGAGATTGATGGCTGGACGCTGGCGTTTTCAAAAGTAGTATAATCATATTTCTTTCTGATTTAGTTTCAAGTCAATCAGACACAAGTCAGCTTGCATGGTAGCCGGGAAAATATTGGCAGCGGAGGACTGCAGCGGTCCTTTCATGCAGTATTTTAATCACAAACGTTATCCCTTTATCCTTAACCTGCAAAAAATTTTGTAATTGCTTCGCCCAACTTTGTATTTAGAAAAGTCCTTTCAATGATTAAGGGATTCAATGTCAAAACACAAAAATTGAGCCACAATTAGTACAGCTTATGTGCAGGTGCTTGGCTCTTTTCTGTTTTTTTGGGAAAAGTGAAACATCGTTTTTATAGCAGGAAAGATTTTAAAAAAAAAAAGAAAATGCTGTACGAAATTTTAAAACGTGTACAAAACCCGGTCACGAGATTAACCTATACATTTCCCGGTAAGGGGTTCCCCGTAAAAGTAGAATTTCTAAACTGTCACTCCCGGGTTTAAAGTCTTTGGTAAAATAGTGTCTGATAAAAAAAAAGCTCTTTGTGTGCTTTAAAAAGGCGTCATTCCAAAAAGAAAAAAAGCGCCCCTGCCCAAAATAACATATTTTTTCCCTGTAATTTTTAAAATGGGGGAAAGAAATTTAAACCCACATATTTTCCCAAACCCTTTCCCCGAAAGGGGTTTTTTATCTCGTTTGGGGCTTTCCTTTGCAAAATGGTAAAAACCCCCCCAAAAAATTTCCCACTTGTTATTGCATATCCTGTAAAATCAAAGCAGAATTTATTGTACTAGCCCAACCATAGACATAATATTATGTGATATATGGCCGATTCTTAACAAATATCATATAATTGACATTACTTATAATATCAATTTGAAATGATAACGATATTTGCCGTCTTACTGACTGTCAAAAGTTGTGTTCGTGCACACAACCATAAACCACAAAATTATTTAAGGATGGACTTAAACCATTTCATTTGTGAATACGTTTAAGCGTAAAGGTCGATGTTTTGCCATTTTTTAAAATGATAATGAAAATTTTTTTTTTTCTCAAATTAGTAAAGTTTGAAAATTAAGTCATAAATCCAGAATTATTACTAATATAACAGACAAGAATAGCTCAAACTATGCCCTAGGATGTGCAAAACTGGGTGGGCCAAAGGCAAATCACAGTGATAGTTTGGTGTTGGTAGTTTTCACGGCAGTAAGCTACACTGAAATTTAACAGGAGCACGTTCAGGGCACAGGTACAGTACAATGACCGTAGAAAATATTTTCATTACAATCACAACGAAAGTGACCTGCACCGTCCGGGAATCGAACCCTGATCCCCAAACAATTTTTAGTTTTCCAACGCTCTACCGAATCACTTATTAGTTTTACATCAATGCAACTTTTCGGTCCTTTTCCCATAGATAATTGCCGTATGTTCCGAATTGCAGCAGAACAACAACAACAACAACAACAATAATGACAACAACAACAACAACAACTTAATGTTCCATAAAATTTTCCAAATCAATTAAATTACTTTTTTATTGACTTACAAATCAGTTGTTTAAATTGCTTACAGCTGATTGTTACAGTTAAACATATTTGTTCACATTTTTACCAACATTTATTCACATTTGTCCAACAATTGTTCAAAGAAAACACAGATTCACAATTGTTCAAAGAAAACAAAGATTCACATTTGTGCATAACTTCGTTCACTGACAATAAGTTCACATTTGTATTTAAATATAAAAACCACCACCAATAACACCACCACCAACACCACCAAAACAACAACAACAACAAAAGAAAGAAATACAAAAACAAACAAATACGAAAACACATAGAAAATTACGCCTACACTTTATACATTTGTTGAAAGAAAATATTTGTTGTTGTTTTTGTAACCCCACATTAGGGGGCATTTAGATTTACCCTTGTCCGTTCTCATATTGTGTCGCACGTAACTTCTTAAGTATTTGACCTAGAGTCATGAAACATCACAGAAATGTTGATCTGGGTATTTTCTAGTGGATTTATTAAGTTGTTTTAGAGAAATTGCCCTTGAAAGTAAAAATTTGCAATTTTCAACTTGTGTCGCACATAACTTCAGAAAGTATTTGACCTAGTGTCATGAAACCTTACAGGAATGTTGCTCAGCATGTAAAGTTGTACACCTGGGGTTACGCTTGTGGATTTATTCTGTTTTGTTAGAGTTATTGCCCTTGACTTAGTAAAAAACTGCAATTTTCAACTTGTGTCGCATGTTTCTCAAAAAGTATTAGACCTAGGGTCATGAAACTTGACAGTACTGTTGATCAGCATGTGTAGTTGTGTGCCTGGGTATTTTTGTGTGGATGTATATTTAGTATTTGTAGAGAAATTGTCCTTGACATAGTAAAATTTGCAATTTTCAACTTGTGTCGCATGTACCTCAAAAAGTATTTGGCAAAGGGTGATGGAACTTTACAGGCATGTTGATCAGCATGTGAAGTTGTGCACCTTGGGTTTCGCTTGATAATTTATGTTTTGTCAGAGAAATTGCTCTTGACTTAGTGAAAATTTTCAATTTTCAAATTGTGTCGTGCGTAGCTAAAATGTATTTATCCTAGAGTCATGAAACTCAACAGGAATGTTGGCTAGCATGTGTAGTTGTGCACCTTTGGTTCGCTTGTGGATATATACAGTATTTTGTTATTGCCCTTGTTTAAGTTAAACCGTTTCATTATGTTGTGTTTATTTGTTCCTTGAGTGCTTGAGTTAGAATCAACCAAATTTACAGGAATAATGATCAGCATCATTGTGAACCTATGCACTTGGGATTTAGGATGTGGATCTTTTTTTAGTTTTGTTATTGTACTTAACTTAGTATAAATTTGCAATTTTCAACTTGTTCATGCATAACTCAAAAAGAATTTGACATGTAGGCCTGAAAGTTTATAAGAGTGTTGCTCAGCATGTGTACTTATGCACATTGGTGTTTGCTTGTGGATTTATTTAGTATTTGGTAAGTCCTTGTCTTTACTTAGTAAAAGATAATTAGGTTTCAACTTGAGGCACATGTAGCCCAAAAAATATTTGAACTTGAGTCAAAAGATAGACAAAACAGTGGAGTGTGGGGGCATCCGGTGTCCTTTGGTCACATTTTAGCTTTTCCTAAATTGACAGCGGTATTTTACCAAATAGCTTTTATTATGTTACTATATCATTAAAACAAAACAAGCAAAAAAATCTATTATATTAAATGAAAAGTTTCGACATATAGAGGACAATAAAGATTAGTCAATGTATTTTTGAGTTTTCATCAAAATGTTTATCTTATCTTATAAGAAATTACAGTTATGTTTGTAATTTGATATTAAGTATTTAGTGTAAGTAGGAAAATACATTAAATGTAGACTTAAACGGTATATAATTGAATCATTACATATGTTAAATATACACTTTTAGTAAGCTTAATTGAAACTGAATATGTCTGGCGAAGTGATTTAATGACAGTAATTATTAAATACAATAATTATAAGCTATATGTACATGTAAGTAAATAACTAAATGAAAATAAATAAATGAAATGAAAATTTATTAATCACTTAACTGTAAAAAAAATTGATAAATTAAAAATAAAAAAAATTTCAAATAGAAATATAAAACATAAATAAATAAATAAATAAATAAATAAATAAATAAATAAATAAATAAACAAGAGGGCCATGATGGCCCTGAATCGCTCACCAGAAACAACTGTTTTTCAGTAATTTATTTTAATTAATTATAGAAATATTTTTTTCCAAATAAACTTGGAGAAAGACAAGTCAAGGTCAACTTCAACTTGTTTCTCTACTTATAAGGTTTCCCAACACTGATTGTTTTTTATAGTAGAAATGATTGGAACCAAGTTTGGTGATCATCCATTAATTTGTGATAAAATTTGCCTATGACTGTCTTTCAAAATTTTGATCTTTCTCTTCTTTTTACTTATTTTAAAAATGAGATTATTACATAATCTAAGTATTTAGATATACATGTATGACACCACCGGTCAATATTTATTTAAGATAACATAGGTATACAAGTCAACTCAACCAGAAAGTGAACATTTCAGGTTAATTATCTTACTCTCTAACAGAAATGGGAACAATTGTAACTTTAACTACATAGAGGAAAGAGCAAAAGGCTGTTTTGATGAAATGTATTCAGTGAACAAGAAAACAACTTTACATACAGGGTAAAAAAGTGATCTTATATAACCAGTGCAAAATTACTTTCAACAAGTGATAACCATGTTTTCAAAATGTGATACTGAATAGAAAAAATAATTGAAACTGATACTAAAATAGCAAAAAAATAAATAAAAACAAAAACAACTGAGATCAGAGAAAGGGTTATGCAGCTGAAGAAAACCAGTTCAGGCTAATGAGACAATTACAAGTCTATCGATCAGACTTATCTATATATTATTATCATATTCTCATATAATACAACATATATTGTAAATGAGTCGCAGTGAAAAACAATCACCTATCTGTTACACAGTGACAATATCCCATGCACATGATGTGTCTCAATATTTATTGAAATGTGCACGTGCTTTCTCCAATTTTGGATCCAATTCAACAAAAGGTGAAAAAATTTTTAACAGGAAACTAATGTAATATTTCTTTAGGCCTTATTTCATTTCCTTATTGACCTACAAATGAACCTGCAGAAAGATTAATAGAATGATGCGAAGGAGCTATTTGTGTTTATTATTTATTTTGTCCATGGACCCAATTTTTATCAATTAATCCCATCGATTTACAGCTAAATATAAATTCGATAATTCCGATATCCTTTCGATTTCTATTATGTAAAGTCATATATTGGTCTCATGTCATATTAATGAATGAGAATGGGAACAAAGCTATAAATAGATATGATCTTAACATTGTGAAAGTCCGAAAATCTATTTATAGAAGTAGTTAAATAACAGTTTTGAAATATATTCAACCATAAATTGCACCCTTTATAACTTACTGAAAAAAATTAAAGTAAATTAATAGCTCCCCTGATTATTTAAATCGACCCTGGTGTCCCGAATTTTTGCTATTAGAAGTTCCATTTTGTTTGAAGGCAGTCGGTTTTATCGTGGTTTGAGTGAAATGTTGATTTGCCGAATACTGAAACATGTATTTTAACAACTAAAACTTTCGTCGAGGTGTTATAGGTTTATTGATAGGAATGTAAACACACTGGTGGGTCAATCAATTCAACAAAAGAGTAGATTCATCTCCCAAAAAATCAATTAACCATAATAGTTTTTTTTTATAACCTATGTCAAGTAGTTTTTATATCTTTGACTCGCATGAACATGATGTAAGTGAATTTCCTCATACCCTATGATACCTGTCTAAAATACAGGTAACAGTATTCCATTGATAAATAATGTTTCAATATATCAACATGCCATGCAACTTTATTCATAATTTTAAATGTTCCATTATTTTTGTTAACGCATATAACAAACAATGGAAATCCTGAATTTAGTCTTTTAGGAATTCATCCAAAATTTTTCATTCCAGTGTGTGTTCTTCTTTCAGTATTTATCTGAGACTTTAAATATAGCTACTGTATCTTAAGTCCAAGGTATCAAAAGAAACCATTTTTCTTAATTTGATAGAAAAAATGCCTGTTAAATTACATTATGAGTCTTTTTTGTTTTTATTTTTATATGCTGTTTGTATATTTGTTACAATAATAATAAAAAACATACTTTGTTAAATTTGACTACTGTTTTGTATGTTCCAAAGAAAATACATTTAATATTTTCATTTTTTAGCAAGCCGACCAAACTTCATGATGAACAATGTCTTTCGTCCGCCCAATCATCTATGATATACATGAACAATTCTGGTAAAATCCAATTAACCATTGAAAAGTTTAAAAGAATATCTGGTCATCAGATGTCTACTAGTTCATCGTCACTAGCTGCATTTCTTGCTTGGCCGCCATCTGATGTTTTGCATCAATGCCTTTCTTGTTTAACATGATATACCATTTGGCGCGAAACATGTAACGGACATTTTGAAAATAAAGTCGATTTGGCTTATTTACATCTGGATTTTAATATTTCCATATATGATTAGTTGTTGATATTTGAAGTAAGTGAGTAGCATTATAGGTGAAAAAGAAAATGTATATGTTTTGATATTTTTATCATCTAAAATAAGTTCTACTGACTAAAGTTAATGGCACAAACAGAACAATGTTGCACTTCTGTCATGTCACATTACATTTACAAGTCTTGTAACTCTTGTTGTATTGGAATTACTTTTTTTATCAGGTAGGCATCAGTTTTTGAAAAGCAAACAGGTAATGACATTAACACATTCAATTTTTAATGCATAACATGAACATACATGTGAATTTTTTTCAATGTTCAAGAAGGAGAATTTACTTCAAAAAGGGAGATTTTTGAATTGACAATAGGCATAGTAGGAAATTTTTAAATGAAAAAGAGGCAGATTTCTTTTTTTAAACACCTTTTTATTTCAGAAAAATATTTTAAAATTTGACATGAGAAAGAGGGAGTCTCCTGCTCAAATTCGGAGAGTTCACATTATGCATGTACAAAATTATCGAAAACATTCCAACATGAGTTATTTTCCTTTCATTATTAAACTATCATTTGAAGAAATGCCATGGCCTGGGGCATTTTAGCTTTAGTGGCCCCCTGATAGGGGCTTGTCGAATTAATATGACCAAACTTGATAAAAGACTAAAAGACTACCTAAGAATGCTACAGACAAAGTTTGGTGATCATCCATCAATAATTTTAGTAGAAAATGATGTTCACAGGTTTTTCTAGTTTTAGCTTAAGCAGCCTCTAAAAAGGACAAACCAAATTAATATGAACAAAATTGAAAACAGACTACCTAACACTGCTGCAGACACAATTTGGAGATCATCTATCAGTTAGTTCAGTAGGAAATGATTTTTATAAAGGTTTTTATATTTTTAGCTTTAGCGACCCCTAAAAGGGGCCAATCACTTTGACATGAACAAACTTAATAAAAGACTACCCAAGAATGATACAGACAAAATTTGGTGATCATCCATTCATTACTTCTGTAGAGATAGACGTTTAAAGGTATTTTTATTTAGCGGCCCCTACAAGGGGCCAATCAAATTAATATTAACCTGGATATAAGACTACCCAAGAATGCGACGGACAAAATTTGGTGATTATCAAACAATTAGTTTTGTAGAAGAAGACGTTTAAAGGTTTTTCTATTTTTAGCCCTAGAGACCCCTAAAAGGGGCCAATCAAATTAATATGAGCAAACTTGATAAAAGACTACCCAAGAAAACTACAGACAAAGCCTGGTGATCATCCATCCATTAGTTCTGTAGAAGAAGATGTTTAAATGTTTTTTCTCCTTTTAGCCCTAGAGACCCCTAAAAAGGGGCCAATCACTTTAATATGAGCAAACTTGATAGAAGATTACCTAAGAATGCTACAAACAAAGTTTGGTGGTCATCCATTAATTAGTTCTGTAGTATAAGATATTTAAAGGTTTTTCTAATTTTTTTAGCTCTGTTGACCCCTAAAGGGGGCCATTGAAATGACATGAGCAAATTCAAGTGTGACTGTCACAAGAATGGTACTGACCAAATTCGAAGTAAATTCGCCCAGTAGTTTCAGAGAAGAAGACGAATGTTGACACATGACGACGGACACGGACGCCGGAGCATCCCGCCTTCGGTTTTGGGGAGATAATAAATAAAGCTGAAACGACCTCAATACTGGCAAGATTATTTCAGTCACTTAGGTATAATGAGTTAGATTTGATTACTGGGACAATGAAACAGAAAGACATAAACTACTGAAAATGCTAATAACAATTTTCTTATTTTTATTATGTGTATATGATCTGTGATGTACAGTAGTTCAAACGTACATCTATATATAACATGAACAAATAATTAGAAAACGTGTACTTCGTTTCACAAATAAAGTGCATGATACACTTTATGCAGTTCAAGACTAAAAGTATCTGTTAAGATAATTTAATATTAAAAGGGAACTGTTATACCATAAATAACAATGTGGATAGTATTCACAACATCACTAATTCTGCGTCATCACTTATTTCACGATAGTGGCATATTTTTAAGTGACCGGTGTTAAGATTGGTCAGAATTGACTCATTTTATTCATACACCTATACAACAAAGTTTTTGTGCAAAATATTTTAAATATCTAGATTTTTACCATTTTACAAATTTCTGCAAAAATCAACAAAAATCCATTCAATTTGTGCGTATGTCTGAAACAATCATCATTTTCTAAATGTTCTTTTTTTGTTGAAAAAATAAATTTTGAGTTACAAATTAAGGATAACATAATTATTTAAATTCAAGCAAAATAACATGTAGAAATTTTAACCGAGACATGAAAAAACTTAAATGTAACACCATTACCGCGATTTAAATGATGACATACTGTTTTAAAAATGGCCGACATATGGTCTACGCTTGGTACATTATAATTGACTTTGACTGAATATATTGTTGTTTCCTTGTGCAATTCAACAGAAAAACCCTATTTGTTATAGCTTATGACAATTTTTATTCCATAAGTTTCATTTGTGGTTTCTTTTCTGGTTTCAAAGCGTTAAGTACCGTGAACTAAGAGGAGCACAGTATACACACTATCATACGTGAAAACAAACCACAAAAGAATTATATACGGATGTTGTTGGTAAATGTTAGATACCTGATCCGATTTCACATATCAATATATAGCAGATAATAAAGTATTCTAGAACAAATTATCATTATTCATCATATAAGAACTCTGATAACATTTTGTTTTCCAGATATATTTCATTAGAATATTCAAATTAAACATTTTTATTGTTTTCATTAATATTTGAAATACTTTGGAAAATTTCCCCAATGCAGACCAATCCACTTTAATTTCATGCATAACGTTTTATTAGTAGCTGCAGAAATGCAATGTTACTTCAAAATGTGAACTTAATCTAATTCTAAAACTCACCCGCCATTTCGTTTCTCTCTGTGGGTGGTTTTATGTTCTCTGTGATCAATGCATCGGAACGGTGCAGGTCTATAAAGCCCCCTGTAAAATACCACAAGCCCGGGGCACCTAATAATAGATATTCTCCCTGTAAAATAGTGAGATTATATATAGAAGATGAAATCTTGCTGTTGTAAATGCCGTTGTTGTTCTTCTTTTTCTTCTTCATGTTTGGGTAAAAGTTCCATCGTCACTATAAAAGTAAAATGATGACTTAATTTGACCTTCATTTTTAGCACGTGCATAATTTAATGCACGAGAAGAGTGCTAACAAGCTATATAGCTTAAACTATTCATAGTCTTAAGAGAGTACTATTCAGCAATGGATGACTCTAAATCAGGATAAGTATTCTACAGAAAAATGAGCAAATGAGACCAACAGTTATTCATAAAAAAATGTACAAGAACAAAAGTGACTTAAATAGCGGGATGTTCCTGTATAAATACTGTAAAGTAGATAGCGTTGTAAGACAATGAAAGTTGCTACTGACTACAGAATAAAAACACTTCTTTCAGCTGAATTGCAGTCCAACCAGGTTGATGTTTTTCTTGTTTTCTATACTAGTAATTATGTCATACTTGTGTGTGTTACATTTGTACTCGTGTGTTACTCGTAGAATTAAAAAAAAACACACTTTAGTGTCATATTGTTTTGAGATGTCAAATAAATTTCGAAAAAAAAAACAATGTCTTGTTTCCTTAGCATTACTGAAAGAAGCTGCTAGCTACAGCAAACACACTTGTCGTAAACATTATGGTATTTGATGAGGACTGAGATTGTAGAACATGTGTTGCCAGGATATAATCACACGCTCAGAATTCATCCACCCAGTCTATATAAATTAGCATTCTCCAAAAGGAAACTTTAACCTGGTTTTAATATTGAAACCATTGACTTATTAACAATGGAGCGTTTTTCATAAAAACACTAGACTAGTTCATTTCCTATCACAGAGGGAAAAGATGTTGAACGTCATTTTTAAATTTCATGATCTTACCTTACTTGAATAGTGGACAGACGAACCTAGAGCGCCCATGCCGTTATTGAGTTTTGTGATGTTTGTTCTGGGATCATTCATTGTTTGCTTGTTAAGCCCAACAAGCCCGGGGATCTTCTTGATGTTATTTTTGTTGAAATTTAGAGGTATTTTGTAGCACAGTCCAGTCATGTAGTAGATCTGACCAACTTTACCTTGTTTGTTATACCAGCGATTAGCGCATGTCTGTAACACATATTTAACGCCCTTAAATAAGTCTTTCATAGCATAGAGTTCTAATAGTGTTGATCAAGTTAGAACTTTCCGAATTATATTGAATCCTCACTCTGAGTTAAAAGCAAGACATTGTGTCGGGAATAGTAAATAAACAAAAGCATTATCAATGGATAAAAAGGTATTTTTGATGTATGAGGTTATATTTAGCTAATTTATTTGGCTTATTTAGGCTTGTATATTAAACATTTCACAAAAATGTACCACAATGCCTGCGTCTCTATTGACATCCAGTGAAGCTCCAAGCCATTGGCCATCTCTACCATGTGTTAATAATCTCATCCTACCGTTGAACTGTGTCACCTCATATTCTGTTTTATCTGAAGCAAAATCACAGAAATTACTTTTCACATGTGTAAAAAATTAGAAAATAGGAGACCAAAAACACACACATGTGTGTGTTCGGACTGATCATGAGAATAAAAAAAGAATTACTGCAAAAGTACTTAAAGTACTTTGATTTATTTTTGTTTTTTGATAGATACGAACATTCTGTCTTTATGTCATTTAATGCCTGGCTGGACGGCAGACGGACAGGCATGCCAACATGTAGGATTTAGGAACTTTCTATTTAATATTTATGTGTCATTTGTCACATTAACCGACATGGGATGGATGGATGGATGGACTATTCTAAGTCACGATGTCTAATAGTAACAGAATAACATCACTAGCGACCTTACGTGAACCTTCCACTTGATAGCTAGGCAGCATTTTAGACGCGGGATGTGTGTGTTATTTATTTCTGTTTGTATTCGATATAGATAAGAGAAAAGTAAGAAGCGTGTGAATTATAGGTGAGGCTACCGAATGACAATATTATAAATGTTTTTCTTTCAAGTCAGTACTTGAAACTCAGGAAACTCAGAAAAGAGATCATTAAAATATGTCGAACACTCATAATTATCTATATTATAACAATACATCCCACTTTGATGAATCAACAAGCGAAGCAAACAATAAAGTTTAAGTTTCATATTGTTATGCTAAAATAACTTATGTCATGGTGTATTCAAACATGACCCGCATTTTTCCTAATTGAACATAGAATGACCGAAAGTGTGTGTTACACGACCCGCATTTTTCCTTGTTGAACATAAAAGAACCGAAAGTGTATGTTATTATGCAATTGAACACTGTTGACGTTCTTTTAGACGTGTTGCTTAATCATTATGAACATGTGACATAACCACTAAAAATGCGACGCGCTGAAATAAGTATGGAAACAAATCAGGCGAAATTTAGCTAAATATCAGGTATGGCAGCATTTATTTGTTAATGTCGTGTAAGAATCGAAATAATATATCCAAATCGGAAATGTTTTCGCTTGATAAAATCACTGTTTGTCGTTCGGATGCGCATTATTGTATCTCCCGGGCTACGCCCTCGTAATATAATTCCTCGCATCCGAACTCAAAAGAGTACGTTGTTCCGTTTGTACAATCGTAATTTTTTTATTTAGGCTGTGTAACACCACACTTTGAAGTCTATCGCACTTTGCGGTCCGACCCCAAAGTGCGTTAAACTTCGCATCGCACTTTGGGGCTACATATCAACGCATTTTGGGTTCCAGAGGTCTAAAGGTGTCATCTGAGTTCTGCTTAATTAATGAGTACTGACTTATTTCCGATCTGCGACATTGAAATATTTGATCATGAGGTGGAGTTCAAGATGGCGGTCGATGCTTAAGTGATAAAAGTTTCATTAATTTTGCCACTTGAAATACCTAAATTTGTGTTCATATAACAAAATACTCAAGTACATAAATTGTGGATGTATTCCTAAAATTAAAAGATGCTGCGAAAAATATCGCGTTCTGGCCGTCATTTACTTAATAACTTTTGGTGTCATATCGAGGCCCATTTTAAAAATGATGAGAATGAAATAAAATGCAGTTAATATTCTTCTCCCAAAGAACTATAAATATACTCTATTGCAATGTTCTGGTGTCATATGAATTTATTTTCGATCGGACTATAAATAAATAGTGATTTTTACAAAAACATTATTCAGCTTATCAACATACTTAAGGTTTTTTTGTAAGTTCCGTAACAACCGTTCGCCAGAGGCTTTTTTAATGGAAAATCTTACATACTTCTTTACAAAGAGCAAACATGAGTTTTATAATGTTATCAGAGAAATGTAACATGCTTGTTACCAGAATAAAGTAGCGATAAATGTGAAATTATTTGTCATAAAAGTAGTCAAAACAATGTAGTATTTGACTTCCATATAAAATACTAATTCACATTTAACTGTAGTCATCATTGCCAAAAAGCATTAGATGAAAAAGATGGTTCAGGTAATTGGCCAATGTGTATTTTTTGATAATATAGAAGAACATCAAAATAAAAAAGCTAAAAAGCATAATGGACCTTTAAAACTTTATTTTTAACCCTCGGGGGGATCAATACCCCACAATCCCCTCTATACGACGAGTGAGAATTTTACATTATTTTGAAGCTCCTCTCTAAATGTCGATCACTTAAATAGTTTATGATATGTTTAGTACTGCCTGTACGGACTACTACCTAAAGCCGCATGTACACCTAGTCAAGTTTCTTTCAGCACATTATCAGGCATAATTTGTACTGAAATGTCGCACTAAGATTTCCCGGAATTTATACCTTTGTACGGTTGCACAAAGGTGACATGTGTGTGTTTTTATTTATCTCGTGACCACGAGTTAATATGTCGTGGCCACGAGTTACTAAGCTCAGTCGTGGCCACGAGATACTATGTCGTGGCCACGAGTTACTAAGTCGTGGCCACGAGATAGCTAAGTCGTGGACACGAGATACTATGTCGTGGCCACGAGTTACTAAGTTGTGGCCGCGAGATAGCTAAGTCGTGACCACGAGTAACTAAGTCGTGGCCACGAGATAGCTAAGTCGTGGCCACGAGATACTATGTCGTGGCCACGAGCTACTAAGTCGTGGGAACGAGATAACTAAGTCGTGGCCAAGAGATAATTAACCAATCAGGATACACTATATATATAATGAATTTTTTAAACTTATTTTTACATGCAACATTAATCTTTGAAAATACTGAAGATATTCACTTTGAACTTGTCTTTAGGATCATATTGAAAAGTCACCTTCCAAGGCCAAGCAGACATTAATTTTGACTTTAGCCCTTTGTTGTGGCAATTTTCTGATCGAATTGGTCAATTTGTACGTACTATTATACGTACGGCTTGTTAACCTTGTTTATACGATAACATGAGTAGGAATAAGTCCTGGTTTATTTTATTTGGAAGGGACATTGCCCATGGTCAAAGGATAGCCTTTAAGGTAAAATCCTTGTCTGATGAATAATTTAGAAGGGATAAGCCATGGTTTATTTTACCCAGAAAGATCATTGCACCTGATCAGTATATGACATCTAATAATTTCGAGGTCATTGGGTAAAAAAATCAGGGTCACAGTGACGCTAAATGTAAAATTATTGACTAGTCAATAAGTTGTATAAATGGCACTTTTACAGGCTGGTGAAGAAGGGGCATCCTTGTACTATGACACATGCCTAGTTAATAAGGGAAATTCATATAAATGGTGTAATCTGATTGGTTATTTATCACGTGGCCACGACTTAGTAACTCGTGGCAACAACATAGTATCTCGTGGCTACGACTTAGCTATCTCGTGGCCACGACTCAGTAACTCGCGGCCACGACATAGCATCTTGTGGCCACGACTTAGTAACTCGTGGCACCGACATAGTATCTCGTGGCTACGACATAGCTTTGTCTATGCTAAGACATTTTTCTATAAATTGTGTAAATAAAAAAACGGGAAAATGATGCAATTAGAATAAATGGAAAAATTGAGAAAAAATAAAATTTGAGCTTAATATTTGATAAATTCAAATTCTTTATTTGGTGGTGAAAGTTCTTCACTTACAGATCAAGACCATTTAAATCCCTATTGATTCTACTATAATTTCGAGCACATGTTTTGCGTCTATTTAATACCTTGATATGTGTTTACCATTTGCTATGATTACACTTTATTATTAAGAACATAATGAAAATTATTTTTTATGACCCCAAAGTGCGGTCGTTTGTCTGATGTTAAAATGCATATTGTTCTGTTTAACCCATTTTGGGGTCGAAACTGGACCCCAAAGTGCGTAACGCACTCTGGGGTCGGACTCCAAAGTACTTAACGAACTTTGGGGTTGGAGCCAAAGTGCGTTTGAACCCAAAGTGCGGTGTTACAATGCTGTACCTGCAATGCACGATTGCACGATGTTGAAAACGCGATGGCACGATGCTACGATGGTGAAAACACTATGGTACGATGATAAAAACGCGATGGTACTAAAGTGAAATCGCGATGGTACGATGGTGAAAACGCGAAGTATAATCGTTTTTTCCATCGTGCCATCGTGGTTTCACTATCGTTCCATCGCGTTTTTACAATCGTACCATCGTACCATCGTGTTTTCACCATCGAACTATCGCGTTTTCACATCGTGCCATCGCGTTTTCACCATGTACCATCGCGTTTTCACCATCGTGTCATCGCGCTTTCGCCATCGTACCATCGCCTTTTCACCAATGTACCATCGCGTTTTTACCATTGTACCTTCGCGTTTTCACCATCGTACCATCGTGTTTTCACGATGAAATCAGTTCGGGATATATAATTTCCTAAATGATGTGTTGATATTGTCAGAAAGTACCGTTCTGTTTGTTTTTGTTTTCGAGAGATAGAGCAAACAATGTTTCAAGTAAGAGTTGGTGTCATAATTCAGTCTCTAAACTGTATAAGCAAATAGTTAAATATCAAGTATGATATTATGATAAACATTATACAATGTATTCAATAATTAAACTGATTGCTAAATGTTTCATACGTATATGTATTTTTTGCACAGTATGCTTTAGAAACAAAAATAGTTTCCATCTTTAAAAAGGGCACATGAGAGTTTTATAACATTTAAATGATTTTTTTCAAGCATGTGAGATGTTTATCACCCAAAATAAAAGTAGCGCTGAAAATGATATTATTTGTAACAAAAGTAGCAAAATATAAGCTAAGTAGTATTTTGACTTCCATACAAAATCCTAAATCATTATAACTCTAACTAATTTCCAAATGGCATTGGAAGCAAAAAGATGGTTCAGATGATTTAGAGCTTTAGAAAAATAACAACAACACAATTTCTGGTGCATAATCGGCCTGAGGTCAAATGATACGACTGTGAAGACCAGTCGGCATATCCGTGCAATTTCATCATGGTCTGCACTGTTCACTCAGTCAGTACATTTTTAAATCCCCCCCCCAAAAAAAAAAAAGATAAATGGTTTTATCCAGATTAAACGATGTGCATATCCATTTCTGATATTAAGGTTGCTAGGGTCAATGAGTGATTGATTGTGAAACAATATTAATCATGTTCGAGCCCTTTTATAGTATAAATCAGTAAAGGTCGGTTGCCAAATAAGTATAAAATGGTTGTGACCAAGGTCATAGTGATCGGTTTTGAACTCACTATAATTGGGTGGAGAGAGGCAAATATCTTAACCACTAGGCCATCACTCGCTTAGCCATATGAAACTGTGGGTTGATTATTTTGTTGAGGATTTTTTTATTCTGTTTAGTTAAATTCTGATATACATGTATCATGATTTATGATAGACGTTTTATGACCATCACAAAAAGAGTCTTACAGTTTTTAAATCAAGTATGTATTTCGCCTCTTCCTTTTAAAAGAATTGATATTAATTATGGTTTGGTCGCATATGAACTTAACCATATAATTATGTGTATGTTTTATCTTTTCAACTTATTCATATTTCACTGTATCCTGTGTACGCATGCCACAAAAAATTTCAATGCATATAGCTGGCATGGTACTAATTCTTGAATTGTTTAACTTATTATAAGTACTTAATTTACGGGATAGAACATTTTTAGTACTATGCATAATGTTTCCTTATTTTTTCTTTGTTTGTTTCCCCTAGGAGGTGGATGGGTGCTCTGTTCCTATTTGTGACCCTAGCTGAAACTTGTTTAGTTAAGAATTATGACTTTCAGAAATTCACTTATTTGAATAAATATAAATTATATGTATATAAATCGTTGAAATAATGACACCTGATACACAGCATAAAATAAGATGATAAATAATTGATATTTTACTACCATTATATATAATAATTCACGATTTCATACTATAATTACACATAATAAACGATATCGTTTTATCAGTGCGCAAAATAATCTATATCTTTATCTTACATTTATTGCACACAATTAATAAAAAAAATTAATGATGTGAATATCTGACCATCAATAAACATTTCCCCGCAGCTGCGACTACTGAAGTCTGAGGTAAAAGTACATTTATATATAGCCCCGGGTCTATCTGCATCAGGAAGAAAGTGGCTGTTGTCCTTAGGAGCACCAAGCAAAATCCTGTAAATATGATAAAAAAGATAGTATAATTGCTTTGGTGATTACTAGAATATAGAGTGTATAAGATTAAAACGGCATCTCTAGAAAGTGATTCTTTATTTTCCTTGTGAGAGAGAAGGGGGCCATGGGGCTGGTGTGTAGTACCCCAAAAAATTGTGCACTAGAGCGTTTTATTATATAAACAATGGTAGTCCTTAAAACCGACATCTATGTAAATATCAGTTTGAGCAATCGTCGGTCTTGCAGTCAAAATATTGACACTTCGGGGGACGGGGTTGATAATGTTGCAGGTTTAAACAAACACCCCTGTGTGCTCGAATCTCGTGAAAGACCTTGAATTCTCTATTGTAATGAAGCTATCAATTTAGTTGATGGCAGGCCATTTTTTCAACTTGGATACCCTCTTGTCCTTGAAAGAATGCAATACGGAAGAGAACTGGAAGTCACCCTTTATCAGTAAAGCAAAATAAAACACCATATTGCATCTACAGTTTCGGTGTGGCTGGAACACAAACAGATAAATTCCCTAGCTCTACGATGTTGTGCTAGCCTGATAGATACAATGTCATGTCAATGTGTCTATTGTCGGGAAATTTAGTTTGATTTGATGAGTAGTCCACTGTAAAAAAGGATTTTAATTTGAAAATGTTTTAAAATTGAAATTGTAAAGAAAAATATCAGTAGACGGTATTACAGAAGCTGGTTATATTGATCAAATCAATGTTTTAATTGCGGGAAATATTAGTACGTCTTTGGACAATGAGGTTAAGCACTACTATATACGAGTACATGTATGTATATGCAGTCACCTATATATCTTTAACATTGACGAAAAAGAAACCGCAACTTTTTAACCCTTTTCGCAAATCTTCGAAAAAATATGAAAATCGTCGACGTGTTCCAACTGACAAAGAAGAACTAAATTCAACCATACATAAACATTTCTCAGAATATGTATTTTAGACAAACATCATAACAAAATCATAAATGCTCTTGAGTAATTTGATAAAATTATTGAAATTCTTTTGTATCTCAATCTAGCCTAAACATATATTTTTGTTAACTGTTTATCTTGAATTATGTTGTTTCAACGTAAAGAATCGATTTTTATGTAGAAAATGGTTAATTTTGTTTAACTGATATTTGCTTACCGTTACACGGGTACTCAAGTTATAGACCTGTTTCAGAATTCAACAAGTTAAATGTTGATGCTGCACATCAAAGACACCGCCAAATGATGTGAACAGTCAATCAGCATCGAAAATCGTTCTCTATGACAATTGAATATCCGAAGCACAAATCAATTTTTTCTCCATGTTCTTGGTATGTGCTCGTTGTTTAATAACAAAGTTGTATATTTTTGTGAAAAAGTATAACCTAATGCATAAATTCAGACAAAATACTGCCAGGTCTGAAAATCTTAAATGTTTGTCTGTTGCCACAAAGACTGGAACGTCTGGTCAAATCAAAATAAATTGGATAACAAACTTTGAGGACAAACTGTTCTGCAGTGATCTCCCCTTACATGCCGTAGCGTAACCGGTTTGTTGTACTTTCTTAACGGTTGAGTGAGAATCGCCTCTCTGATAGTGGGCGTGGTTTAGGCTTTGCAACTTGACTATTCTAATCCCTTAAAGCTCTGTGACATATTGTACATCATAAAAGCTATTTTTATTAGAAAAATTAAAAACAGTGTGATTTTGTTAAACGAAAAAAATACACAAAGTCAAGTCTAAAATTTTCCCATTGCTGTATGGACAAATGTATATCTACTTGACGCCGCGTGCAAGCGGCGTCTAAAAACAATTAACAAGTACAACCTACACAGCACATAAAGTTGAGCAAACATTTTAAGTGAACTACTTTTTTGTAGGTTAGCTATATTAGTTATATATATTATATTGTAAAGATTATTGAAATGTATTTATTTAAGAATTAATCTTAAGTCCTCATCTCATCCTAAGAAGAAACATGCAGTATAATCATCAAAAACTAGACATGTAAATTATTATCCGCATTAGCCCTTTTTCGAAATGTACACATAAAGAAATGTTTATAATAGGATAATTACGCTGACACTTAAAATGATACATCTCTCTCATTACTGGAGATCAAATGAAATGTTATCTTAAAGGTTTTTGGTTCCAAGACTTTGGTACCAAGACTTTGTTGAGGTTTTATTCCAAGAATGTAATCAATTGCATATTATTGTAAAAGCACTAAGTATGAAGGTTATTCTTTGTCGGGTTTATTATATATATATATATATATATATATATATATATATATATATATATATATATATATATATATATATATATATATATATATATATATATATATATATATATATATATATATAACTTTAAGTATTTCAAGACCATAGAGAATCCGGTCAAATGAGACTGGATTGAGTGCCCGATCGATACAACCCTTAAATATTTCTTTCAAAATATGGGAAAATTAAAAGCAATTTATATCGACGCAAACAAACAAAAGATGTTCATCACTCTTTTCTTTATTAAATTGTTCTGCATGATTTTTTGGACACGATTGAAAATAACTTGTCATATGAAGGTCAACAGACGGGCGGACGAACAAACGAATTTAGAACGAATAATAGACGAATCAATCAATCAATCAATCAATCTATCTATCTACCCTACCCTACCCTTGCATGTATACATTTTCAAGGAATAACTGTGACTAATCAATTTGACCTTCGTTGAATCCTTTGGCACTGAAACAAAAGTTCCGTGAACTACTCGTGTGTAACTTAAATGCGCTAAAACAAGATATTTTCGTGTATTGAAACTTTAATTGGAACATGTTCATTCACATAATTACACAGTATTGAAAAATACATAATTTGTCTGGTTTGGTAAGCTTTAAAACTTAAAGACGCGAATAAATGAGCATAAAAATCGCTTGACAAGGCTGATACATGTTTATCACACACCCGTGCCGATTTTGCGACTCCGTAAAAATGGTATTGCACGGCCGTGTATATATTTTGACGTGACGTCATTAGCGTTATACAAACATAGTATAAAGCAAACTCCTCACAGTGATTACCTCCCTTGGCAGAATTGTAATCACTGCCTTCACAGACGTCACATGATGATGAAAGTCACATGACGTAACGTCGAAATTCAAATGTAAATATCGACCGTTACATAAAAAAAATAACGTCATTTTTCTCTTTCTGTTTTATTTTGAACTTTTTGTACCTACGTCCGTTATATTTTATCAAAAAATTATCAAAAGTATACAAAATAATGAAAAATAAATTAAAAAGCTAAAAGATATAAATATCCAAATATTGATATTTCAATGTTTGTGATGGCAGAGATCTCTTTACTGATAAGGGGAGATCACTGCGTAGGAGATTGAGTATAAAGACGCGCTGAATATTACGTTATACTATAGGCGCGTCAATGAAAATGACTCTAATTTCACTTTAAACGGTCTTTATTTTGGGTATGTGATAAAAAGAATATTAAATTCGTGTTGAGTTCATTACTGAATTTATTGCACTCGTTGAATAAAATAATATTATGCTCGCCAGAGGCTCGCATAATATAATAATATTCAACTCGTGCACTAAATTCAGTATTGAACTTACACTCATTCAATATCCTCTATTTATCAAACCCGTTGGAGTGCGTTAGTTATTCATTTTTTCTTTACAACAATTAAATATTAATCAAGCGGTGGTTTAACTAATTAGTAAATGTATTTAATATAATACAGAAAACAGTTGTTCATAACTGGCCTGGTTTTAATGAACCTTTGTTTAGCGATCAAAGTTTATTATTTGACGGTAAAGGAAGCCGCTCAACATCAACGGATTTTCAGCACGTGTTAAGGAACATTTTACTAATTTTCAATTCATTTGTATAAAACAGAACAAGAACATAACAATTTTATTCAACAATAAGGAATTGAACATACATGCAATACATATAAACATAGGTCAATATACATGCGTAAACATATAGTTATATAGTCATAATTATACATGTTACACAATTTACAAAAGTTAATGTTAAAGTCAAGAAAAAACATCAATACTACAAGACATAATCAAGACTATAATCTACAATGGTAGAGGATGAGCTATAAATCATATACTTTAGTACTAGCATGTCGAAGTTTTGATGCATGAAATAAATAGGAGATCATATTATTTACCACAGATTTTTTCTTTGATTTTGACAGTTCGCGCTCGGCTTTTTCCAAAAGTATTTTGGAATATACTGTTTTCTTAAGTCACTATATTTTTTACACACCAGAACATAATGGTATTCATCTTCTATGCCCGTGCTTGATTCACATATTTGACAAAGTCTTTCATTCCTCTCTAATCTATTTCTACCATAGCGTCCCGTTTCTATCCTAAGATTATGTGCCGACATTCTAATTCTAGTGAACAAATAACGTTTGCTTTTAAGAAAGATATTTAGACACTCTTCGTAACCGAATTCAGTTTTAATATGTCTGTATAATGAACACAATACACTGTTATTGCTTATATTCTCCGACCATTCTTGTTTATAACTGTCAGTCTTTCTTTGCTAAAGTAATTAAGAAAATAATTGGAGTGTACTGATAACGGATTTTCCCATACATAACCAAAACCGTATAAATATAATATATTTCTTATATTACTGGCCCAATTTGTTTTCCCGTTATTCAAATCCTCTAATGATATTTCATACAGTTCTTTCAGAAAACAGTTATCAGAATTGTTAATCTGTAACCAGAATTTTACTGCCCGAACACAGCGGTAAATAAATAACGGATACCGCCCTAGTTCGTCGTAAATGCTAGCAGTGCTTGAACTTGTCTTCACATTTAAAACCCTTTTGCAAAACTTTAAATGAATACGCTCTAATTCTTTAGATTTTATTACTCCCCATACCTCGCACGAGTAGTTCAAAATGGAAGCAACAAAAGCATCAAATAACTGACAATACAAACTTGGTTTTAAATCAAATTGTTTGATATTGTTCAATAAGGGGTGCAAAGCTTTAAGACATTTACCAGCTAGAACGTTTTAATTTGAATTGAAATTTCCAGACGAGCTTAATACGACCCTTAAGTAATTAAAATTTGAAACAGTTTCCAAGTAAACACCATTGTAGTTCCATTTTTCGTTTCTTCTAGGTCTTCCTCCCTTTTTGAAGATGATTATTTTAGTCTTTTCCGAGTTAACTTCAATACCCCATAATTTACAGTACTCACTCAATAAATCTAAATTTCTTTGTAGATCATCCGGACTTTCGCCATGTCGTCTGCTTTCATAAGAAGCATTCAAGTTTCTTCCATTTTGATTTTCTTGTAAATACATTTCAATGTCTTTAATAAACAGAGTGTAGAATAATGGCGAAGTTATGTCCCCTTGTTTCAATCCTATAGCAATATTGATAAAGTCAGAGAATTTTGCACAATATTTGAAATTACTCCTCACTTCAGTATACATAGATCTAAGCATATGGAGCATCTTACCAGAAATCTCTAAATTATACAGCTTATATAAATCAAGCATTTATATTGATAGAATCGAAAATTTTCTTCATATCTACCATAGCCACATTTTGTCTTTTTCAATTATTCAACATATTTTCTACTAAAGTATGAAGAGCAAAATAGCGTCTGTCGTAGAAAATCCAGCGCGAAATCCAAACTGCGCATCCGTATTAATATCATATTTAGAGGACCAACAAGTAAGTTTGTTATTTAGCACTGATGTAAACAATTTAGGTATACAACTTATTAAAGTTATACCGCGATAATTATTAACCTGATTTGCGTCATCCTTTTTTATAATGGTATGATCAATCCCTCCATCCATTGATCCGAAAAATATCCACTATCAAAAATATCTCCTGCTTCTATGAAATATTTATTTATCAAGTAGTCTAAGGAGCCAGCTTTACCGAGTTTAAGAGACTTAATCGCTTTCATACGGAAGCGTCCTGGTACGGAAGCGTCCTAGTGCCAATTTAACATATTCTAAAAAAACAGATAACTCCTACGTAAGACTTTGTAACTCCTACGTAGGACTTGATAACTCCTACGTAGGAGATAAAAAAACCTAATTAGGAGTTTATAACTCCTACGTTTTTTTATTTACTTTATTAGTCCTACGTAGGACTTTATAACTCCTACGTAGGAGATATAAAAACCTAATTAGGAGTTTTAAAGTCCTACGTAGGACTTTATAACTCCTATGAAGGACTTTATAACCTCTACGTAGAACTTTATAACTCATACGTAGGAGATAAGTCCTACGTATGAGTTTAAAAGTCATACGTAGGAGTTGAAATGTCCTACGTAGGAGTTATAAACTCCTAATTAGGCTTTTTTTATCTCTTACGTAGGAGTTACAAAGTCCAACGTAGGAGTTTAAAAGTCCTACGTAGGAGTTATAAACTCCTAATTAGGCTTTTCTATCTCCTACGTAGGAGTTTTCAATTTTTATAGAACATTATGAATTGGCACCAGGACGCTTCCGTATTTTTGAGAAGTACGACAAAAATGCTTTGGGAATTTTCCACATAAGTTTTCAATTTCGGACATTTTTAACTTAGTATACATTTTTTCTTCGTCTTCAAAACAGTTTTGTACTCTCTTTCTCTTAGATTAAAATAATTTCTATTTTCTTCTGTTTTCGTACAATTAAACAATTGCAATGCTTCGAGATATTCTAATTTCTTATTATGACATTCGTTGTAAAACCACCGAGACCTTTTTAACAGGATATTTGTTTGTGTACAAAACCCGTTTGGTTACGTTTCTTTACTGTTGTTTTGAACAGCAGAGAAGCAACATTGTTTATAAGACTTACAAAATCGCTAACGCATTTGTTTATATATGTTTTATCACAGTTATCATGACCATTTAGTATAACATTAAAATCGGGTAGTTTCGATATCAAATATCTCCGGAAAGCATCACTCTTATCGCTGTCCCACCGTATACAAGTATCCTCATCGAGTGTATTTTGGTCATAGTGATCTTTTAATTCTACACTTTTAATCGAGAATGCTAATGGTGCGTGATCCGAGAACTCATTAAACTCTGTTAAAAGTAAATGATTCGCCATTTTCCAATCGACCGTAACAAATCCGTATACCTGTACACAAATCTATTAATTGTAATCCATATGAATTGCTAGTTAAGTCCACTGAATTCCTTAATAAAGATTTATCGGGACAATAATCGGCATCATTTAACAATGAAATATTTGCATCAAAATCATATAATCTTTCTTACACCCGACTCTAGAGTTAAAGTCTCCAGCGATGATAGTAGTACCTAATGATTGAAAATCGAAAATATCAGTTTCTAGAATTTCAAATAAATTGCAATTAATGCTATTGTAAGCTGGTGACTTATCTCCCCATATATACACGCCACGTAAATAAGCATCACTTTGTAATGAGAAAAATGTTTTGTCTAACTTGAACCAACTGATTGTATCAATAGGATTTCTGACTATTGTGATTTAGCGGTCCTAGACCTGCCGGACTGCATGCGCATGCGCGACGGTTTTCGCGGGACTGAAAGTGCCCGGATATAGATCTAGAATCGAGAGCAAATAGAGTTCTGCATTGGCTAGCGGAGAGTCAACATCAAGATTCAAGAGCAAGCTTTGGTAAGCTCCAGGCCTGTTTTCCCTTCTTTAGGATATGTTTTTAGGAAATACAACATTGGCGACGAGGATTAAAACTGACTAGCAGGGCAGTGAGTTTTGCATGTCATAAACGTCGTTTATTGTAGTCAATTTTCGCGACATTGTGGACAGTTGCATCAATAGGAAAATTGACTTTGACATTCAGTTGACATTGTAAAATAGCCACTCGACGATAGCCTAAAGGGTTGATGTACTATACTAGTATTTTTTGATTTTGTGGCTTCTAGCTTTTATTTAAAAAATACTTGGTCAACATAAAGTTTGGGAAATTGCAGAATGGTATGCTTTGCATAAATAAATAATACCACGCTAAATTCATAGTAACGCACGCCCATTAGAGTCTTTTTTATTCACTTTAGCCCTTTTGAGGAACAACTTTGAAGAGTTAAAAAGACAACGTTCAAGCATACAGACATTTGAAAGGTATACAAGTTATCTCCCTTGAATAACTTATTTCAGTTGTTTTTGTACCAGGATCACCAGATAAATTATTTCCGTGTATTCTTTATCAGAAATAATTGCGGATAATTAATTTATTGTTCATTTTTTCAGAAATATTTTACAGAATTTCACCTAAATTTTTGATTTATTTCTTGAATGTGAAGTAAAGTCTATATTATTTAAAGGAGCTGTCTCAAGTATGTATTTATTAAATACATTTGTTTTAAAGAACCTGTCTCATATAAGTGGATTAAATTTTTAAAGCTATTTTTACATAGATATTCGGTGTATTCTATACACGAATAAGTAAATAATTGAAATAAGTTAAAAAAAAAAGAAGAAGCTACTTTTACATAAATATTCGGTGTATTCTATACACGAATAAATAAACTTGTATTAATTTTCGATTGTATTCTATACATTAAAAATTTGTGATTACATTGCGTCCGTAATACATTACCTGACTTAAGTTACCATCATGTCAACATTGAATATAAACACAATGACTAAAGAGGAGTTGATGAAATTGCCAGCTATTGGTACGAAAAGGGCAACACATATAGTCCAGTTTCGAGAAATGCATGGCAAGTTGACAAAAGATGATTTCATCACCATTATGGCAGGTCATCTTAATCCAGACATGTTGAAATACATTGATTTTTCAACACCAGTATCAACTCCAAGTACAACATCTTCAAGTGGTGGGGGAGTGTTGCTGTGACATTTCCCACAAGTACCACGTCTGTTGCTTTTGTTAGTAGTACAATTACTACACCAATGGCAGTAGTTTGCAAGCCTATTCATGTTGGTAGCAGTGCAACAACAACAGTTACAGTAAGTAGTACAACTACGCCTACTGTCCCAAAGATATGAGCTAGACTTGCAGCTGGATTTACCTTGCGAATGCCGGTTACAATAGCTGTTTCGAAGGCAACGACTACGTTGACTACAACCAGCAGCGTGAAGACCAGCGTAACTACAATACCTGTTACCAGAATATCAACTGCTGTGACGGTTGCAGCCATTAGTACATATACTATAGCGAGTGCAGCCAGTGCAATACCAATAATGTCTACCCCTACATCTTTAACATTACCGGAGGTGGAGGCACCACAAAGTACGCCACACATTGAAGATGTTTTAAATCAACTTCTTACCTCAAGTCAGGGTATGACTAAAAGAGATTTAGTAGCCTTGATATCTGCATAAGATATCTGCAGAAGCAAATGCAAGTGATATGGTTGAAGACCATTTTGCAATATATACACCTTGTACTTCTAGTACAGGTTATATGCACCATGATGTGGATCTTTGTAATACAGATATACTTGGTTCTTCTAGAACAAGGTTTACAAGCATGGTAGATGATGTCAAGTCAAAATATTTCAGTAACAGTGCATCCAAGTCATACAACACTAAATTGGACACAAGGTATTGCAACCCTAAATGTATATCACCTAAGAAAGAATATACATCTCCTACTTATGTATATGGAGATACACAACAATAGAAGAGGTCAACTAAAGGGTCTTCCAGACATTAAGATCGATATGAATGCAAGAAGAAAAGTTCAAGAAGAGACCGTCGAGGTTACCATACCAGATCAGAAAAGTCAAGTGAAAGTAGCGGTAATAGTATAAGCAGATCAATTGGTAGAAAAGATGTTCAGTCCAGATACAGTAGCGATGGTAGAAAGAATCGGGACAAGATTGGTTACAACAGTCGGTCTTCTTCTAGAAACCGATTGTCGAGAGATGACAAGTACAGTGGTAGATTACGGTCGTCTTCTAGACACCAAAGATCAAGATCCAGAAGTCTGAGCTTTTCAAGGTCAAGATCGTATAGATATAGGAATAGATCTTCAAGCAGCAGTAGTAGTACGAGATCTCGATCAAGAGGCTATAGTCATTCAGAGTCAAGACGTCATAAGTACAGGTCCCATGATAACTATCGCATGCCATCTAGACGACATGACAGAAGTTGCTCTTCGAGTTATTCTGATCGAAGCAAATCAGAAAAGAGGGGTAACTCGAAGGAACTTCCAAAGAATTTGCGGTATGATGGGAAGACTAGCTGGTAATCTTACAAAGAACAATTTGAAAGTTACCGAGCTGTTCCGATCTGGACTGACAGTGAAAGTAAAGATTACCTTACTTGGAGTCTTCAAGGTAAAGCGTTAGATTTCTTCACAATAACCAACAAAGCAGGGCATTGCTATTCATATAAGCAAATGATGAAGAAATTAGAGACCAGATTCGGCGACCAGGAACTTACGGAGACGTCACGTGTTAAGTTCCAGCAGGCTAGACAATCATCAGATGAATCTTTAGATGATAGGGCACATCGAGTGTTGACACTTTCTACATATGCATTTAAGGATCTACCCGAAGAATACAGAATGCGAGAGGCAATTTCGAAGTTCTGCCAAGGATGTATTGATAGAGAAGCAGGAAAGCATGCATGTTTCGAACATCCTAGGAGTATACAGGCTGCACATAACGCGGTAAATCATCACCAGTATATCTCTGAGGCAGTGGTTGGCAAAAAGCATTCTAGAAGATCTAAAGATGATGTGTCAATTAATGCAGTAAATACATCTGCTGAAGCCAGGGTGGTTCAATTGCTGAACAAAGCTATGAAACAGCTTAGCAGTAAAATTCAGCAATTGACTTCAACCAATAAAGAAGTTTAATCTAGGACGGGAAAAGGGCCATCATGTTTCTTTTGTAAACAAAGGGGCCACATTAAGAAAGAATGTCCAGGATTTCAAGAATGGTTGAAGAAAAAGGGGCTATCCAACACTACGGAGCAACAACGTAATCCAGCAAATCATGATTAAAACAAGAAAGGGCTGAATGGAATGGCCAACCGTTCAAGCCTCAAGAAGTAACTGGTCAAAATCCTAAAGATTCTGCGACTTCTAGTCCGGAAACTGATGTCATCTGTGAAGAACAACCAGTTACAGATCACGAAGATGTTATTAGCCTTCATAAAGGTGACAAGACTTCTAGTCAAGGTCATCTAAGATCATCTCAACACCCTAAAGTTACTGCAACAATTAAATCTGATGAAAAAGACCATACAGATGGCATGACTTCTAGTCATGTTGATGAAAGCGAATATATTTTGAAAGATGGTAATACCGTCAAATTAAATAAAGGTATACAAGAAACACAGAATGACGGAATTGTCAGCGTTCAACAAGTGCGTGCTGGTTCTTCTTTTGTGTAACTGACAGTCGGTGATCAAGAAGTCAAAGCAAGAATTGACTCTGGTGCTGAAATTACCATTCTCTCTTCAAAAGTCTTCGATACCTTGAGCAAAAGCCTGCAAAAGTAAAAGATGTAGTTATGCAAATGGCAGATCAAGAAGCAGTACTAAAAGGCTTTATCACGAAACCATTAAGATTGCAACTTGGATCTCAAGTATTTCATGAAAGAGATTATGTTGATCTTATTAGTGATGATATGCTGCTTGGACATGATATAATGCATCATTTAGGAGTTATGATGGATATGCATTCAGACACTTTGATTGTGAATGGCGAGCAGATTCCCATGAATACAAGCTTTAGAGAGGGAAAGCTGACTATTGCAAGAGTTACAGTGGCAAAACGTACTGTGGTTCCGCCAAATTCAGTTGTCTGGATGTCATGCAGTCTCAACACACATCTGAGTGACTATTTTAAAAAACCAGATGAAAAGTTGAATACAGTTAGTATACGGATGCCAAGGCCATTGATGTCTTCAAAGACGGAGCCAATTGTTTGTTTAGTCAATCCAACTGACTCTTACAAGACATTCAAGAAGGGTTAAGTGATTGCAAATGCATATGAAGTAGACCATATCCTAGATGAGCAAAGTGAAATAGCGACATCTCTGCCTAAAGAAAATGAAGTGACTTCTAGTCAGTAAAACTACATCGTCTAAATCTCGAAGGATTTCTAGTTCTACGAGATCAAGAGTTAGAACAGTCGCCGAACAGTTGTGTGAATCATTACAGACTCCAACAGAAGTAGTTCCAGATCATCTGCTAAAGTTGTATTAAGCTTCTACTGAACATCTTAATCAAGGGCAAAGTATGAAGTTGGCTAAACTCCTTAGCGATTATGAAGATTTTTTCGCTAAGAGTGATTTCGATTTGGGAAGCTTTACTGCAATAGAGCATACCATAGACACCGGAGATGCAAAACCCATAAAACAACACATGAGGCGCACACCAGCTTGCTTTGTTGGGGAGGAAAAAAAGAGCATCTGAAGAAAATGGTGGATGCCGGTGTCATACAGGAGTCTGTATCAGAATGGGCGTCCTCTCCAGTTCTGATCAGAAAGCGTGACGGATCTGTAAGATGGTTCATAGATTACAGCGCCCTTAATGATGTCACGGTTAAAGATACTTTCCCATTACCATTGGTCGAAGATTGCTTAGATACATTGTCAGGAAGCATCTAGTTTTCTAAATTAGATGCAAACGCAGCGTATTGGCAAGTCAAGATAAGTGAAGAAGACCGAAAGAAAACAGCATTTCTAACAAAATACGGTTTGTTTGAGCATGTTAGAATGGGGTTTGGTCTGGCCAATGCACCAGCCACATTTCCTGAGTGATGAACTATACTGGTGGATTAACGGAAAAAAAGGGATGGCATTCTTTGCGATATATTGGGGTGGGAAGGGAATTTTCACCATCTGGGAAATATAGCCGAAGCCCAGAAAGGTTCCCCACAAAATGGTTTTTAAACTAAAGCCAAAAAATGTGTTTTTCCAAAAAAAAGTATTTCCCAGGAAGAAAAATTAGTGGGGAAAAAATTTACCAGACTCAGAGTATAAAACATAGCCAACTGGGCCCTGTCCAAAAATCATCCAAAAATGTCGAAATTTTTTTGGGTTAGCGAATTTCCATCACTTTGTCAAAAACTTTTCGGGATATAGCACGCCCTTTACAAACTAACGGGAAGAATGAATTTCATTGGGGATGAAGAACAAAAAGCATTTTAAAACATTGAAGGGCTTTAACATCACCACCTTTTGCTTTACCAAATCAAGAAGATCCTTTTATATTAGATTCGGATGCTTCGGATTCGGCTATAGGTGCAGAATTACTTCAGATTCAAGATGGAGAAGATAAAGTCATTGCTTATAGCAGCTTTTTCATTGACTCCAGAACAAAAGAACTTTTGCACCACCAGAAAAGAACTTTTGGGCATTGTGAGGTTCACGAGGCAGTTTAGGCATTACATTTTAGGAAAAGTCTTCACTGCGAGAACGGATCACTCCAGTTTGACCTGGTTATTAAGATTTAAGGAACCTCAGGGTCAGCAGACTCGATGGATAGTGGAACTTTCACAGTACAAAATGATTGTTAAACATCGAGCTGGATCGACACACGGAAATGCGGATGTGCTGTCAAGAATTCCGGAAACTTTGACACCGTGTAAATCGTATATAGCTGGCATGAAGCTTGCAGATTTGCCATTTGCTGGATGTCCTTACTGCATTAGGGCTGACGAGCAATGGGCCAAATTTATTGATGATGTCGACGACTCAGTAAGACTGGCTCAGCAGAGTATAATGACATCCAATTCAGTGAACGTTCACATGGGGGCAACTGCAGAACTGTGCAGGTCAAGTCTTGAAGATGTAGCAAGTATTAGGATCCAGGTTCATGATGAATCTGACTTGAGTACATCATGCAGAGATGCCCAGAATTTCAAACAAATAACTTCAGTAAAAAGACAGTGCTATGATGAAGAGAACAGTAAAGATCTTCTAGATCGTACTGAAACGAGAACAGATAGCATCGGTTTTCTAGACCATGTTGAATCCGGACTGGTGGTTTTGAAGAATGAAGTTCTAGATGGCTTCTAGCCTTTGAGAAGCTTTACAGCAACGCCAGTGTACCAAAAGGACTTCTAGTCCTTTCTCTACAGCCTACTTATTAGGGGTAAGTTCAAGCCGCGATGTGATATAAATTCACAATTAAGTAAGTAAATGAACTTTTAGTTCTTTACTGATTCATTCACAGCATTACTCTCAAGACCGAAGCCTTCATTCATTAAGTTGGGGGGGGGGTGTTGTGAATGTAGGAAATGATTAAGTGGTCCTAGACCTGCCGGACTGCATGCGCATGCGCGACGGTTTTCGCGGGACTGAAAGTGCCCTGATAGATCTAGGATCGAGAGTAAATAGAGTTCTGCATTGGCTAGCGGAGAGTCAACATCATGATTCAAGAGCAAGCTTTGGTAAGCTCCCGGCCTGTTTCCCTTCTTTAGACTATGTTTTAAGGAAATACAACAATACCGTCTGTGATGCATTCTTTGTAGTATAAAGCAGTACCGCCAGAACTTCGCTTAACTTTTTTACTTTGAAACTTTCTTTAAAAATTGTGACAAATGTTATCTTGAAAATCAATCTTACTGTTTCGGTTATTCCATGTTTCTAACAAAAATACAATATCATTCTTTAACAACAATGATTCAAAATGTTTACATTGCATCTTAGTGTTGGTTAATCCACATATACTTACAGATCATCCTCTTGTAGAAGGCCACTATCCTACTTTTATATATTTTCAATCTGTATTTATTTTTCCATTTACTATTAGTTTGTTGTACTTGATATTTATAAGCGTCCTGTCGGTCTTTCCTTGCCTTTAACATAATTGGTATAAGTTTACGCCGCTGTGCTCCTACCTCTGCCGGATATTGGTCATTCATGTAGTAACCGGATTTTGCTTCTATATTACCTCTGAATGACTAAACTTTAACTTTCTTTCATAATTATTAAAAACTTCAAAACATTCCTATTTTTTCCTGTAATTTTATTGCCTATTCTCTGCACACGTTTAATGCACAATCAATCTTTTCCTATCTTCAACATCTATCTCCATGGTTCCCTCTAAGAACTTGCGAACTTAAATCAATGTTATTTCTTGCGTTTCGTCTTTATCTTCCGGTAATCCGCCAATGATCAAGTTATTCATCATGGATTAAGCTTTCATACTACAGACTGTATCTCGTAATTTGTCATTTTGATGCTTGATATTCTGTAATTTATCTCTTGTTTGTCCATTTCAAATTTGTTTAATTGCATTCTGTCATGGAATATATGCAGCCTGTCCACATTTCTACTCACTCTTGAGTCAATATATTTAAGTTTTCATCAACATTATTGACTTTTTCTTCAATACGTTCCAATTTATCCAATCTCTTTGACATCTCGCTAAATTTCGAAGTCAAACAGTTCATGATATCATCATTCGTAACACATTTAAGATTCCCTTGGCTGGAGCTCGGTTAATCTTGGCCAGACATTGTATTACAGCTGTTCACTGTCGATACCGACGAACCGTTATTTAACATGTTTTGCACGAGTCCGTGCGTTTGACCAAGTGACGTTGTCAAAACATCGGTTAACCCTTCATGTTGACCGTTACTGGTCAAACTTGTCGTCTGCTGTTGTGAATTCATGCTTGCGTTACAAGGGGCCTTTCCGGTTTTTCGTTGTGGAGCCTTTAGCCACACCTTTTCCATTCATTGCTAGGTCAACTGCTCGCAAACAGTAACACAAACATAACCACGTGCTCTTTTGTGCAAACCAGGTCAACCAGTGACTATGTATTATCCCAGTGTAGCAATTGGATAACAAGTTAGCCAATTTACATAACACTGTAAACACTGGAAAGGACCGGTATACTGTGATGTATTCACACTATCATCATAACAATCAGAGTTTAAAAATTAAACAAATGATCTGCTAGAACTTGACTATCCCATGTAGGCCTTCCCGCGATTTTAAGGTCTTTGTGACCATTATCAGATTTTGATTCACTACTTGTACTACTGTTTTTCCTTTATTCCGACCTTTTTGTGGCATAATAGTATAACTATAATATTCCTTATCAAATATCCAATAAACGCATATAATTTTCTTGACAAATCTTATCCATAAACATGAATATTGATAAAGTTATCTCTCCTGAATTTAGCCAGTCTTTTCACATTGACAGTGACCTTGACCTTATTTTATGAAATTTTTATCTTTTCATAAGCTGTTTAGGCCGTGGGCTCAAACCACTTAGGCGGCCGTGGGCTCAAACCACTGGAATGCAACCACGCCTTCACCAACCAGAATAGCAGTACTTCTATCATGCAATCGTTGTAATTTATTTGTATAAAAAACTAATATAAACACAAATAGGATTGAAGGTAATACACACATTTACAACACATGAATTATTCATTCGGAAAACCTCGCCATTTTCCTTGTACATGCTTTTAGGTATTAAAATGTACATAATATTGCTCAAAGTCAAGTCATATCGACACTTATTTCATTTTCATAACGCACGGAAGAAGACAAAATTTCTTGATTATTTACGAAATTGCCAATTGATGTAATTATACTCACCATCTATTTTGGTCATTTATGTTCAGCATGGCGACTGTGTAGCCAAAGTAACTTCCGGCATTTAGTCCATTAAGTTCTATTCTACTATCAGTGTCCAGATTAAATCCGTTTATTGAATATAACAGCGTTAAATAAAGCATTAATTTAACCAACACGAAAGAGCTATGGCATCGGAAAGGTAAAAGACCTGAATATGACTTTGAATACATTGTGGTGAAATTAATTAACACCATATCACGTGGGTCACTGTTTTTAATTTTTCACTATTTTACACCTCGTCACAGCCCTCATAAAATTCAATTTCAAACAATTTTTCAATCATGTACGTTTTTTAATTTACTTAAACTTAATATCCGAATGCAACATGCATTCTTTTGATTGTAACTTTATTTCCGGTATCAAGATGTTTTTACTGTAAATAGAACAAGGAAAATATAACATCACATGAGTATTATTGTTTTATATAAGGTTCACTCAAAACAATTGCAGTATTCTTCGACCGATTACACCATTAACACCGTTTATTATGTCATTTCCGGTTCTTCACGTGAACGTAAAAAGTAAATTAAAGAAGATTGCTGGCATCACATGGAAATAAACGACTGGTTAAAACTTGAAATGATTATACAATTTATATAAAAAAATAAAAAAAAAATATTTATAAAAGTAAATCTACCAGAACTTTTATTTGTTTGAAAACAAATAATTATTTTAGACTGAGATTCCCGGTGTTGCAGACGAGGTAAACAAAGATGCAGTTTATAGCTTCCCCTGCTTCTTTTAAATTTAAAATGCCACAAAGCATATTCAATTGTGATGAAAGTGGTTTCAGTGCTAGAGAAAAGTCATTCCACCTTGCATGATATATGAGAAAACATTGTCACGCAATTGCGATTTGCTCCAAAAGAATATCTACTATCTGCAACTCAAAATGGTTACATCAACATGAAATTGTTCTTCGAGTGGTTCCGGGACATATTTGTACCCGACTGTGGGTCACAACGTCCAGTTCTTTTAACTATGGACAATCATGCATCACACTTTTGCCCTGATTTGGTAGACCTTGTTATTGAGAAGGGTATTGAACTTTTGTTTTTGCCTCCTCGTGCTACTCACTTACTACAACCTCTGGATAAAGGATTCTGTCATCTTCTGAAAAAAAAGATGACAGAATCAGTTCTGTCCGTCGGCTATGCTGGAGCCCGTGTTATGCCAAGAGATAGATTTGCAAGTCTTCTTAACCATGGGATCAACCGCATTTCACCTCATGATATCACGTCAGCATTACACAAGACTGGCATGTTCCCGTTAAATCCAAATCAGGTGTCAAATCCTATTGAACTTGCAGTGAACATTTCTAGCATTGTTGAAAAATTATTTGAAGAAGATGAATCTTGTCAAGAATGTGGATGACATTCTTTTACAAATCGTCTTGTCAAATTAGGTATTAAACCTGCAGATTTGGCACATATCTTATATTTGAAGCTCCATAATTTTGTAAAATCTAAACCAAATGAAAAAGAATTGAAGGTGCAAGGTGGATCACAGTTGCAGACCTGAATTCATCCGAATCTCAGAGTGCCGCAACAACCTCAATAACAGCTGAAATACATATGGAGAAAAACTCCGATTGTGACTACGTTGATGATGGTATTGACTGTTAAATGTGCAAATTTAGGGACAGGGGCTTATGGATAGGATGTGACAACATCATATGTGAAAGGTGGTTCCGCGATGAATGTTTGCCCAGTAGTCAACAAACTCTTGTTGACTTAAATATGGTTACAAAGGATGAGTGGTATTGTGAAATGTGTCAGGAAGTATAACTCATATTAAAAAATTAAAAAGCAACAAAACAATATTTACAAATACAGTGTTTGTATGATTGTTTTAGTCATTGACAGAAATATAAACTGTAAAAACATTGCTCCAGTATTCACAATATTCATTTTGTTTAACAATTGTATACATGCAGTTAAAATATTTACTAACCTTTTTTGTATTGTTAAGACTTTCCACAGAAGGAAAAAATGTTTTTGTATTTCAAGAATTTAAGTGAAACTATTCACTAGTTCTTGTTTTTGTCTCATTCCCCCCCACCCCCCAAAATAGAAAGAAAATGTTGCACACATTATTTGAACATTTGAACATGTGATATTTAATCAGTTAAGGTATAATTATATGAAGTGATTTAGGTTTAGTTTGAGAAAATTATACAGTTACATGAGATAAAACCGGGTGTATGAGAACTACTTCATTTAGAACTAAAGTATTGTGCAGTGAGTACACTTGTATTTAAGTGTCTTATAAAACGGATGCATCTATTGAATCGGTTATTTCTTGTTTCAAAAGTTAAGGGATACGCTTATATTGATTTTAAAAAGGTAAGTTCTCTTTCATGTTTTCCTGTATATTTTTTACCGTGTCATTTCTAAAAAAAATTGTCCGAGGTCTACCGCACTGGGGCTATATAATTAGAGACATGTTTAAGTGTAGTGGATGTGTGCGTCAAACGCCTGAAGTTTTTGAAATTCCGCCCTGCTTTTTTAATCACTGTCACTGATAAATCCGGTTTCATTTCTGCTATTAAGAGATTAATGCACGGCAGAGTATGGCCGGAAGGTGATAATCGGCCCGCAAAATGAATAATGGCCCCGAGGGCTTCACCCCGAGGGCATTTTTTTGTTACTATATATAGTAACAAGTGTATCACGTTTATATATTATATAAATGATACTTTAATACTATATAATAAATAATAAAGCAATAAAGTTACCAATCAACATAATATACAAATTTAATCTAATTATGAATAAGATTTATTTGTTTTTACGTTTTGTTTGTAATGAAATGCATTTCATTAGATAGAATTAGTATTTCGAATCTGTAGAAGCATATAAGATACACATCATTTAATTTTCATTGCTATATTATATATGGAAAAATAAAAAATATGTTCGAATTACGAAATGCTGACAATATGAATCAGGGCACTTGATGACGTAGCTCCTGTGTAACATGTACGTAATAAGGAATCACCGAGTTTACAGCTAAGTCTTATAAAATATAGAAAATGAACCTCAATCGTTTGCACCACGTTGTTTTTTTTAGAATAAACCTTGATTGTATTCAATCTAACCGATTATGCCTTGTTTTCATTTTCCTCGTCAAATATAATATTTTTACTCCATCTAGCTTCCTTTCCATTATATGAGTCCAAAAATTCCATATCAAATCCATATTGTTCTAAATGAAGCTTCTTTTGAAGAAATCAATCCAAATAAAATCCAAATTCCACTCGAAATAACTCTGCTTGTCATTGTTAATTATTCTTGTACGAGCTATCTTTCGTAAATATTTGGGAAGCCTTTCAAGTTCTGTTTCATCAGCCACCTAATTAGGACATTAAATGTTGATTGCAACGTCAAACTGTTCATGTAAAAAATAATGGTTGCGTAAAATTAAGAGGTCGATATACATTGTTGAGTACAATATTATGCTTACACAGGTTAACAATCGAACATGTACTAGTCCAATAGAATTCCGTATTGTACTCAACAATATATGATAACCTGACATTGTACTGTGAAACCAATTTTATTTATTTGTTTCGGCATTTAATCTTAACTACCTATTGTTTGAAATATCAATTAGGATTCTGCTTACAGCCCTCAGAAAATGTAAATATTTGATATGACAGCTGGTGCCTAGGCCTTTCATGATTGCCGTAGCTGTGAATGACTCAACAATACAATATATAAGTAAAATCAATAGAATGAACATGTGTTGCCTATGATTGAGGCAAAATTCTTTCAATTTTCCATAATTTATCTTTCTCCATATATCATTTCATTAGCGTTCATCGTATACATAAACGTGTATTTCTGTATTGCTTATAGTAAGGATATTAGAAAATTGTATGTATATTTGATATAGATAAATTTAACTTTTTAAATAAAATTTAATTGTTTTTGAAATAATATAAAAAAGAGAAAATATTAAGTAATTTTTGCATTTAGAAAGGGACATTGAAAAAGTCTCACATGAAAAGTAAAAGCTCTAGTTGTATCGTATAGAAATGTTCGGATTATTTACCGTATTGACCATTTATATACAATTATTTCTTGAACTGTTTGCAATTTTTGTTTAATAATTGTTAAACGGAAGACATGAATAATTTTGACTGGGACACTTTCTCCCCATTAATATCTCTACAACCTGGTGTAACAAAGATATTTTTACTTTTAACATATCTTCATATATTTCCCATATAAGTGTACAAATATTTGAATCCTCGGCAAATTGAAGTTGTCTAATAAAAGTTAATTAGAAAATTCAAGGCATCTCAATTTTCAAAATTGTTAGAACAAATCAACTTAAAGTTTATAATTAATTTCGACAAGCTTTGTTTGTGAATTTATGATATGCTTTAGTTTAAACATATTTTATTTCTCAGAAAAAAGCCGCCTTATACTCCCTATTGTGCATATTGTAAGGCGGCTTTTTCTGAGATTTCTAAATTCTTTATTTCATTTCTAAGATTTTAAATCAATATGTTTTACAAAAATATTTAAAAAAACAACAACTCTGTATGCATTGAATTACAATATAAACACCAAATTCAGTGTATGTCTGTGACATTATTTGTAACTAAAATTGTATGTTTGTTAAAATATTAAATTCGTGTAATGAACTCATTGATGTTGTATTATATGTGCGTGCATTCGTGCGTCAGTGTGTGTGTTCAAAAGGCGACATTTTTGAAATTAAGACATGTTATTCATTTTGTTCGATGAATTATCTTCTATACATACATATATTATTATATAATGCTTTTCCTAAACATATTCTAAATGTTTAAATCACCTTGGAGTAAGTACTTATATATATTTATCTATGTACGTCTGCAACAATAGATGAGTGACAAAGAACCAATAACATCTCAACCAGGGTTGAAGAAGGGTGAGTATGAAAGACTCGAATCTGAGCAGACTACGGTAACATCCCAGCCAACTAGTCCGCACTACTCTAAGTTTGGAATGGACACGGTTTTACTCACAACATCTGTTGACGGTAACCGGGACTGGACAAGTGGTCTGTTTGATTGTATGCAGGATAAAATGAATTGTGAGCATTTTTTTCACATTTTATCTATATAACATTTATAATTGTACTGATGTGTTCCCGTCAAAGCACAATTTACCTTAAGCCTGTTACGGTAGATCCTTTCTTAAAAAACTGCCATTTTTAATGACACTTTATATTCATATTGTGACCTCCGATAATGTATCACATATCTGCTATGTATGAAGTCAAAACATGTTTACACCAGAGATCAGGTTTGAGAGTTCGAGCGATCGGTGTTCGAGCGATCCGAGGTAGAGCAATACATATTATATTATTAGGAATTTTGCCGGGACTGACAGGTGAGTTGGAGCTAAGGGACGTATTTGAGCGATCCTAGTTCGAGCTAACGAAGTTAAACTGTATTTTATATTTACAAGAGACTGTAGCAATTATAAATATTTTCTAATATCAAATTTGAGCATAGTATATCTTTAAACATTTAAATGCATGCGTGTATCTGTTTTCATAATACAAATACATGTATAGCAGCTATTTCATTTATATGAATTCAATTATATAAACAATAAGGTTAAATATTTGTTAAGGAGATGGCGCTGAAACAAGCACATGGCAACGCAACAAAATACACTTGCTATGCCGCCTGAGCATCTTTATGCGTATTCTATGGAGCTTTGGCATTTAAAATTGTATATTACTTCGTGTACATGTTCATGTGTTTTTCCTTTTTTTCGTGTCCACATGTGTTTTACATATAATTCTGTTTAATATACAATCTGATTGTTATTAGTTCCACCGGTTAAGGTTTCATAAACAATTTAATTGTAACATGTTTAATTTCTTATCATCTTTTTTAAGGTGCATTGGTATGTTTCTGTGCCCCATGTGTTCAATGTCATCTTGGTACCAGAATTGGAGAATGTTTATGTATGCCACTGTTTGTCCAGGGCGCTCTTTTAACTATGAGAACTAGACTAAGGACTCTCGGGGGAATTCAGGTAGTACTTTAAATGATTTGTTTTCTTCTCAGATTTATTAACAAATGATGTCATGTTTTCAAGGAGGAGAACTATATCAAATAAAAGTATTTGATCTCGTCATGCCCCTTATCAATACGTCACAAATATACCACTTGAATAGACCAATTAAAATATCTGGGTTGACTTCACAAACATAGTATGGGTAACTCGATATTTTGGAAGAAACTAAGTCAAAAAGTTCTGAAATTGTATAATAACTGATATACAAGTATGTATCAATGTATAACCTTTTTTTATTTATAAGAAACAATATTTTAAATTATTGTTGAAACTTAACTTTGCTGTAGACACATGTACTCACTTTAAACGATTTGGTAGGCCTAATCCTACTATTACACACAGATTTTACTTGTTATATGTATAATGTGGAAAATCAAAACAATCTGCAGCATGTTACGGTCTAAGATCTTCTTTTATTGTTATTTTGCAGGTTTTATCGATTTTGTCATTACATCATATCCTGTAAAATTGTATTTTAACAAACAAAATGATATAACATTTCATATGATTATGTTGTGTACAAAACAAAATGTCCTCTTAGTTTACATGTTTCCATTATAATGATATATTCATATCTTTATGTAAATAATTTGTCCCCCCTTGTGTCTGATGGGTCGCCTTTAAGGGTTGAGGCATCAGAATTGAAGCCACCGTTAACAAGAGGCAGGTAAATGGGTTTGAACAATTGGAGTCTGTGCATCTCTTAGCTCTAGCAGGTCCTGGTGATGCTTTAACTTTGTAACAGCCGAGGTTAGCCAAAGTCATCTTTCCTGTTTTGCGCCATATGACATAAATTGTGTTGGTGCACCATAAAACCAAACTTAACAAAATCAATATATATAAGTAAGGACAGGATTATATACACTGTTTTTAATTAGATATTTTAGATTTATATTCAATTACAAAATGTGCAATCATTTAATTGATTGTTGCAATTTAATACTGTAACTGTACGATGCATATCAAGTAATATATCTTTTTTATTATGTAACATTAGTAACTGATTCCTCATGTGACCTTATGGCCATTCAAGTGTAAATGGTGGGTGTACAGGTTAAAGTAAAAATAATTTTAGATTTTCCTATACATGTAATTGTTTTCAATTGTATAGTCTAGTTCATGTGCATTTAAATTATAACCCACGTGACTCACAAAAAGTTTTTTAAGTATCCCTCAGGAATGTATCGTCAACGTTAAAATGATTGAAAAGGATTAGGCAGGCTTTTTAGATTTTAGGCAGTTGTTATAATTCAAAATGAACTTTTTTCATTATAAATAATAAGTCAATGACCGATATAATAGTTAAACTTTTTGAATACATGTATATAGCCATTTCAGCTTTACCCAACAATAAAAATATAAGTATAATGTGCCTTTAATGTCTTTATAACGTAAACTTAACGTTATGATAACAACCTGTTTCTATTGGTATTTCTTTTTCTTTGCAGGGATCCATTTGCAATGACTGTTTGGTGACAGCCTTGTGTGGACCGTGCGCATTGTGTCAAATGAAACGTGAGCTGGATGTGATGGGGGTTGGATCTGTATAGACAATATTCTCCTTCTGTTGTAAAATACAATAAGCGCAATTCCAACCCCTCTTAAAGTTTGGTTTTGTTTGGAGGAAAGTGTTTATAGCTTACAAAAAAGTGTAGATATCTAGATATTTTGAAGTGAAATTGACATTTGTTTATAACCACCCTACATGTCGTTATGTTGCATAAAAATGTATGTTGATAACTGTTATAAATAATTGTTGTCGAAGAATAGAAAATTTATAGGATAAAATAAATATATTAATAATTGTAAAGCATAAGGCAATAAATTTTGTTATACTTTTGCTCTCTTACCTTCTTGACAACCCGAAGAAGATATCTTAGTCAACTTATCAAGATTATATGTCCCCTTTAAGGGGTCTCCACTGAGGTTATTTGATTTGACGGGACTGGAAATAATCTGGAAGTGGACCCTTTCACTACTAGAAAAACTGGAATCCTGCAACAAAAGCATCAATGCCCACAGCCCAATAAAATAATATGAGCAAGCCAGCAAGCAAGCGAACAAACAAACAAACACATTAACACCCCAATCTACCCGAAACCCTAAAAACAAAAACATCAACAACATCAAAATCAAGCTCATTCAAGGACAATAAACTAAAAGAATCTGAATTTTTTATCTTATTTTTTAAGATCGTTTTTCCTTTTTCTATGCTGAGGGTAAACAGACAGTTTCTTTTTATATCTTTTATTTAAAATGTTACGGCTAAATTGCTAAATTAAACACGTGCCATATTTCTGTATCTCGTTTTCAATAAATTGCTGGAAAAAAAAGTTTTTTTAAAAAGCTTTATGCCTACAGATGTCATGAGAAAAACAAATTTTCCGAGAATCAAACCCCATAATTATTTTTAAATCGAACAACAAAAATATTTTTTAAGATAACCCTGAAAGTTCCCGTTTTCATGTTATAATATTCTGCAATGTTTAAAACAATTCTGTTATCTCCTTTTTAATCTGCAGTATATACCAATATGTAACCATAGCGCATACGCATTTCAAGGGAATACACTGGGTTTTTTTTGGACATGAAGTGACTGGAATTTTCTTACCAGCAAACGGATCTTCTCGGCCCTTTCCGTCAAACTCCGGATAAGGACGAACGGATAGGTATTTCCATCTAACTAAACATGTTTTCAAACAAATAGTAATCTAATGCTGTGAGTTGTTGACTAATTTTTTTCAGAAATATCTAGTAAAAGTAAAATTTTACCTAAATTAATTAAATTTAGACAGTTTATTATTTATATACTTATTATTATGGTTGTAGAAGCCGAAAATCCAAAATGTCTACCTGTTGACTTCAAGTCGAATTTGTTTATAAGTGTACATCATCGGGTATTTTTAAAATTGATTGTGTTTGTCAGACATATTTTCAATCATGATTTGTATAGAAACATGACTTTTTTCCTTTGGATGTCAAATATATACATTCGTTCTACATTATCAAAGATTTTTGTACATGTAAAACCACGTGATAAAACTACTTTTAATCCGTATTAGGTGCGAGCCGATGAATTCCTACTTGTGTGCAAAATTTGAAATAATTCCAGTATTCCGTTTTCCCAGAATAATTATCATATTTTTCGTTGTGCAAAATGACCAAAAATGAAACGCATTGCAACGCTTTTTACTTTAAAAGTTCAAAATATCGATTTTTAATTTTACTCCGAGCATATTTCTTTATCATAATTTGAAGAGTTTTTTTTTTCATTTTAAGTGCATCAAATGATCTATGCAAGATTTTCAAATTTAGTTTCCAAGGCACTTTGACCTCAGTGTGGCTACTTTAAATAAGTAAATGTGTGTATATATTCACAATTATGACGAGGTTTACATCTGCTTGTTTTATGCAAAATATGTGTGTGATTCTCTATTTTATTCAAATAATCATTTCGTTTTTTATCAAGTAGGAGGTTTTTTTCCACATAAGTCAAAATACTTGTGATTTAGTAAATATAAATTGATTTACTTTTACCTTAATGTACAATGGTCAGTGTTTTGTTATCTATTTTAAACTCTAACTTATTTGTTTTCCAACAATTGTATAAAGACTCAGACGTACTTCTTTAATTAAGTATTTTTGTAAATAAGAAATTGTGACAACCATACCAACATCCTGCCAATAATGTTATGCTACTTCTGTTCAGTCTTAGATTAATTATCACGACGAAATACATCATGATGAAAAACTGGCCATCTGCCTTATTACGCAGATAGAATCCGGCACTAGAAACCATCTTACGGTGCCAGCAGTGTGACACCTGCCAGTCAGACTCCAAAGAGGTAAACAATGTAATTATAAACATATTAGTGATTGTACTGGATACAAGACACATTAGATGAGTCATCCATCCAAACTTAAGGCCTCCACAAAAACATACAACGAAAATCTGGAAACGAAGCATAAATTACATTAAAATAGCATGAAAGTTTTAGACTTGATTTGATTAGTCTGTACACACAAACCATTGTTTTTTATTGTTATAAACAAAGTTGGTAATGTAAGCAAACAGTAATTATTTAATTACTAAATACTACCACATTTGATATACATTAATAAATGTTCAAATTATAGTATTAAATCGGTGTTGGGATGTCCATCTTTACATTACAATCATGTCTTTTCAATTTTTCCATGTGCGGCGTTTTTGTTTTTTCCCCCATGGATCTACTATTTGAAATCAGCCAGGGCCGAAGACGTGTACGGTACCTTACAAACATGAACATGACAAGACAAATCAAACCGTGTCTTTTCAATGTTGCCATCCGCGGCATTTTTTCAACATTTAACTTTGCTGGCTGTATCATCTACGGAAACGGATATTTGACCCGGACATTTGCTCCCTTTTATGACGAAAAATTATATTTATTCGCACAAACCATTATATTTCTTAATATACTGTGTGTTTTTATTACAAATATTATTACGTTATTATAACTAGCATCAACTACATTCATAACAAGTAAATACATTGAAATGATATCCCCCACTGTACGATATAACTCTCATCATGAAAATGTCTTAGTATTACATACCTTAGAATTATAGAACATTAAAGGAACCACTGAGGTTTTTTTTGACATTTGATGAAGGTCTAGAATTATAACTCGTGTGCAAAATTCTAACCCCGTTTTCCCAGGACAAGTATTAAAATTGTGAAGAATGAGCCAACATTGAAAAGCTTTGCAAAGCTTTGCAAAGCTTTTCACTTAAATCCGGCTAAGAATGACACACAATACAATTTTCGATTATGCAGCTTTTCAAAAGCAAAGAACAAGTCTCTTAGTTTTAAGCGATGCAGTGATGAAAAAGGATTTAATACAAATGGGCGATATACATATACATGTATAACATTAACAATGCGCTTTCTCAACTAGAAAAGGGGAATATCTATGAAAATGAAGTGAAACAGTAAAGTTAATAGCGTTACATTCATTACAATCTAAAACTCTTGATGTTAATACTAAGCTATATTTATTAATTGATAAAAAATAATTTATATATGATCTTTATTTTAATTGTTTATCAATATACATATTATTCTATATTATAATTCTGTATTTCAGCTAAAATGCTATTCTTTGTATGTATTTGTTATATCTTGGTCATCTTTTTATATTTGTAAATGGTCAAAGGTGTTTTGTATACACCTATACAGTATGCCAATAAACCTAAAGCTATTAAAAGAACCAACGCTACATGGATTAATAAACCCATATAAACACATTCTACTGATTAATACAAAGTAAACTTCTGCGACAAAGTTTTGGTTGTCACCGAAAGATCGATAGTGTGCATAAGTTGTTAAATTTATTTTGTTGAAAATTTTGTATAAATTCTTACTATTATTGTGAGAAGAAAATGGTTGTAAAAAAGGCCGTCCTGAAGATGTAACACTGTAATTGTATTGCTTTGTTTTCCTTTCATCCTGATATTACAGAGAGGAATATACGTTCTAAAACGTTAAGTATTGCGGCTATTTTTTCATATTTGCGATGGTCTATTTCATTTAGTTATTGTGTTCTCTAAATCACCTTCAGCGATTTTGAACAGCATATTCATTGGAAACCTTCCCAATCAACTTTCATATAAACATTTTTTCTATGGTAACTTTTGGCAGTTCTTGAAAACTTCAACTAGATTGGTATCTGGAAACATTGCATTATTACATTTTTCAGCCAATCATAAAATAATTTATTTAAACAGGCCTAACAAAACAATTTTTTGTTATAATACCACTTCCTCGTTGATGATGTACTGTAAAGATTGCCAAAACTTTAACCTATTTTGCTTGAATAAACGGGGTTGTTACAAAGCGGCAGGTATATTTCACTCTTACTAATAAAAGTCCAAAAGCCTAGCTGTATGTTGTCTAAAGAAAAAGCTTAATAAGATTTGAGGATTCAGAGAGCAGTCAGATATGTACATGACAAATATCTTAAATGGCCACAATTATCTCTTAATAATTTGCAAAATTCTTATATTCCATTCATAGATGAAATTAAATCAAGGAAGGATTAAATAGACTTTTCAGATATAATTGTTATATAACAAAGTTTACTGACGCTCTTTGCCTAATGTTAAAATGACAGTTTATTCACCTAATTATCTGAATCATTGACTATATAACAATAAAATTCCTCTTTTGTAAAAGGGTTTAATTGGAGAAAACTTAGCTTGATATTATCCAAGAATCGGTATTAAAAGTTAGATTTGGATTGTTAAACAATATTTATTTCCAATATACATCATACAAAGTACACTGCAAATATTTACAGATAGATTCAAAATTAAAACAAAACTGCAATGTATACAGAAACTTAACATGTAATCTATCAGAAAAGAAGAGAAAGCTAGAAGCTTATACTAAGCCTCGAATTTGACTGTCTTGCTAAGCTGCCATGATAGTGTAATAATCAATATGTAATAATATTTTCGAGAAAACGACAGAGAAAAACAGAAAGAAAAAAATTGATTGAGATTTGAATTAATTAGAATCAACGAAACAATATAAACTCAAATAAATGTACATAACTAATTAATTGATTTAAATGCTACATAAAAAAAAAATTAATGTTAAAAACTAAACCATTTCAAAGTAACACCCTTATCCGCACTTATTCCATCAAATCACTTCTAGAAAAATCTTAAATCGGACATGGTAGTGTGCAATCTGGAAAGTACTGGCGGGAGGAGTTGTAGAGGATATCCAAGCGATATGCAAGAAAATAGTGGTCTTTTTCTTGTTTTCTTTTATCTCTGTTAGCTTCCTATATCCATTGTTACTTGGCTGTCCTTAATGACTGTTATTTCTTTAAACATTACAGACTACGAGAACGTTTTCATATGCCCTATCTATTAAAAACACTTCTAAAATCATCAAGCAAACCCCCTGGCCCAAAATAACAAAGCATTTATATTTCTAAACTGGCACAGAAACGTTTTTACTGAAAAAAGTTCTCTATAAGATTAACAGGGGCATTATTTTTACATTGTGTGATATGTATGACTTGACTGAATGTTGCATCTGCATCGGTTAGTGAGAGTAACTAACAATTGGCCGCCATTTTGTCAATAGAAATAGAAGTATAACTTACTAAACTACTGATTCCCTGTAGATAAGTTCAAAAGTAATTGCGAGAAAAAAAAGTTCAATGAAATTAACAATTTTTTAATATCTAAATGGTGTAAAAGGTTATTTTAACATATTGCATAAAGAAGAAAAACCACGAATAACAACAGCCACCACTGGGCAGAGGAAACGCTAACTTCTTTACTTTTTCTGAAAGCAAACAAATAAAAGATTCGAACAATTCTTTTAAAAATTGATGTAAAAGAACGTTTTTCCGTTTGCTTCTTGATCCAAATTTCATAGCTGTACATCAAAGGACAAGAAAATAGGTAACTTCTTCAAATTATCAAGGTAAGCTGAGATCAAAGGTAAATTTAACATCTAAACTGTGCATATGGTCCAAATGTCATAGCTGTACATAAAAAAAATTAGGTCACTTGGTGAAATTAACTAGGCCAGATTTCAAAGTTCAAAAGTAGGTCACTCCGTCACATTATCTAGGTCAGTTGATATCAAAGTTTAATTTTACATCAAAAACTGTACACATTGTCAAAGGTTCAGTGTTATACTAAAAATAAGAGAATTTTATTAATTTGAGATTGACGGTCAAGGTCAATTAAAGGTCAAGGTTATATTAAATTAATCAACTTGTTGGTTTTGTCACAATTGTTATTTTTTATCCATGTTTGAATTAAATCCGTACATAAGTATCAAAATTATGTCAACTTGAACAAAATTCAACAATTTCACCTTGACGGTCAAGGTCACTTAACGCTCAAAGTCATGGTCAGTTCAATCTTTTGGAAGGTTATGACCAAAAGATTGTTTTGTCGAAGCATGAAGATAATTCATTGATTTAATAACAAGTTGCAGCCAGTTAAAACAATATTCTGTGAAAATTAGTTTGACCTTAAGATCAATGCCATACAATGCTATACATGAAGTTCCTGACCAAAAAAATGTAATGGATAAATATGAAATTAATACAATTATAAATAACTAAGTTATAGCAAGTTACAGGAAAAAGGAGAATTTCATTAATTTGACCTTGACAATCATGATCTATTAAAAATCAAGGCAACATTTCAATCACTTAAAAATTTTTTGGTAGCATGTCTTGTTTTGACATCTTTAAATCAAATCCGTACATAAATATCAAAATTATGACAATTTATACCAAAATTCAATAATTTGACCTCGACGGTAAAGGTCATTTAAAGCTCAAGGTCAAGGTCAGTTTAACTTTTTAGAAGTTCTTGTCCAACAGGTTTTTTTTAAAAATAAAAGTATGCATTTAATAATTACCAAGCTACAGACAAATATAGCAAAAATCAATGGTCATTTTCATAAATGAGCCAATGTCTATTTGTGTTATAATATGCATAACACTTATCCTAAAAGATATTGTGTCTTGATATACTGTCAAACCATTTATCGATAAAAATGTTAAAGGCAGTTACAGCAAAAAAAAAATAAAATAAATAAATAAATAATAAAAAAAAATAATAAAAAAGATGGGGGATGGCAACGGTTAATGACTGTATAATATCTTTACTTTTTCTTCAAATAAAAGTCGAGCTAAAAATTTTTTGCAAACGGACAGACTGACTTACTTATTGCTAATTTACGTTTTGCGAAAGTCCAAATTTACGTAAAAAGATACGCTAAACTAACGGAATATGAGTAAAATGCTCGCCAGATCTACTTCTTTCTTTTATGTAAATCTGAGGACGACGTTTATGTTTCGCCTTCTTTATAATACGGATTTCCCGAGAAAGCTATTTTTAGCAATGTAATCCAACCAGGTTCTACATAGTCATTAGAAGAAGTATCATTAGAAGAAGTATCAAAATACCGTTATCCGTGGAAGTCAAACAAATTGTTGATTTTTGAGAGTAAAAAAATGTTTGAAGTAATTTTTAACAAATTAACTTGAAAAAATAGTCAATATTTAATTTGCCAGTTTACCTGTCGGCTATGAACAACGCCATATTTAGTCTCGAAATCGAGAAAATAACCCACTCAGCATTGTTTTTCCCAGGGTTGAAATTAGAAACCGCATTGCTTTCAAAATTATGATTGGCTGTGTGAAACCAGAAATGAGCGTATTCTAATCAGATTGTTATTGTCTAGAACGAAAAATTAAAACCTCCTCAACGAAAGCAGAAAGGTTTGGTATATTCAACGGAATTCGCTTATAAGTATCTTTGATACACCCCTTTCTTAGCAGCATTTTGCTGTTGAGAATTTGAGGCTGATAGAAAATCAGTTTGCTGGAAGAAGAGCACAGAGATGGATCGTTGCGTATTTATAGTGATATTGCTATTACATTCTAGTATGCCATCTGTTTCAGAGCCAACCTGCTCCAGGTTTCATTACGAAGAGCAGACTCTAGAAAAAATGATAAGACAGGAAATAAAAGTTGAGAAAATGAAAAGTGATATGCAACTAACGGAGCAACGAGTACTCGATGCTTTAGAGAAACTGAAAACGGAAAGAAGTGAATTCAATAAGGATCTTATGAAAAAAGAAGGTGATATTGAAGTGCTGAAGACAAAAATGGACGAGGAGCTGAAGAGGATGAAAGTTAAAACTGACGAAACAATTGATAACTATTCAAAAGAAGTACAGAAAATACAGGGTAATATAACTGATCAAATTCCTTTTGGTTGTGCAGTTGTTTTGTTTTTGTGATGCATGAAGTTTGTCCTGGTTTTATTATATTACATTTTATTGATCAATGGAAGTTAAATACATCATAAGTGGGTATATCATAAAATGAACCAAACAAAATAACCCAAACCATTCTGATGAAACAGCCAAAGCTTTATTGAAAAATGCATTGACTGCAACCAAATAAAAATATCAGTGTTCAATCTTATTTAAAACCTATGTCATTTTTTCCTTTTGCTAATTATAGGTATATGTTTAAAAGATATGGCTGTCTTTTTCACAAAGTTTTTCGACCTCCAATGTTTTGAGGGGGTTAAACCCCTCTTTATCAAAGACTTTGTTGTTTATTTTGTAAATCACATATTTATCTTCTTTTTTCGTAAACTATGTAATGTTCGAATCAATACAAAAGATGACGTTGTTGACGTCAGAAATACAAATTTCGTAAAATCCGATGATGACGTTTTCCAAAAAGTGTGTAAACTGCCCAACATTTTTAGCGATATATATATTGCTACTAATATGAATTTTTATATTGTATATCATTAAGAAAACTATTTCTTTGGAGCAATTTATTTTACTGTTTAATGTTTCATTAGTTTCATTTGTCTTTTTTACGTTTTACACATGATTAATTATTACTTCTAAATTGAAATATCATTTTTAATGTGAAAGACCTTGCTGTGAAAGTTCGGAACTTTATGTCATGATATTATTAACTTTGTTGACTAGGATTTTTAATTTAATCGATGTTGTAACTGGTTGATAACGTACCTTTTAGATATATTTTAATTGCTTACAAACACATTGTTGTTTTAAATTGGTGTTTTCCTATCGAAGTCTATACACAGTCGGACAAAAAGCTTAAAATGCTTATATCTTATATTTCTTAGGTTAAGACTACTTATCTTGGTTTTGGAGCCAATCATTTTACTATTTAATGTTTCTTCTTTTATTTAAATTGACTCATAAATCACAGAGTTCAGAACCTGTTTTTTTTCAAGATGGCCATTCTTTTAAATTTAATCGGGGAGCATTTTAATTAATTAAATAAAATTTGTTTAAATAAAAGTTTGATGTTAAATAAAATAATGTATGTAACATTAAGACACATTGCATTTTAAGTTGAGTTATGTTGAATACGTTATATACTTTCAGAACTGGCATTGACGCCAATTATTGCATTCAAAGCAGACACGGCCAAAGATAAATCGTTAGGAAACAACAAGGTGTTTGTCTACTCAAATATCATTCTCAACATTGGCGATGCCTATAACAAAAACACTGGTGTGTTTGTAGCACCCGTTAGTGGATTATATCTGTTTACAGCACAGGTCTGTTTAACTAGCAACACTTGGGTTTATGTTGGAATCGTCGTGAATGATAGACCTATCTCTAAAACAAGTATAGGAGAAAAAACGTGGTGGAAATGTTATACCATTGATGCAATTACAGCGGTTGAAAAAGAAAACGAAGTATCGGTAAAATGTACAAGTAACTGTGAAAACAATGAAAGCTTATCCGAAAACACATACGCAGTAAACAGCTTCTCTGGTGTTCTTATACATAAAAAAGTTTAAATAACTACTTTTGGTGTCAGTCATATTTACTAGAAACACTTACTTTTAGCAAACATCTATTTTCTTATAAAATGTTAACTTGCAGCTATACCTATGTTTTAAAGTTCTTATGGCAAAAAGGCGTGAATCGATATATACGGAATATTTTGTTGTAGTAGCTTTCTGAGGCTCTGTATTTTGCTACGAGCAGCGGTGGAAAATTGAAAATTGGTCTCGCGAGATATCAATTTTCCAACGTTGCGAGTAGAAAAATTCATAGTGTCAGAAAGCTTCTGCAACATATTTTTTTTTATTAAATACCTTTTCGTTTTATTCAGAAAATGAAATGTATTTGTCAAGAAATAAAGTCAAGACTGACGGATGAATACGTAATTCTTGCAAACTGGCCACGCCTTTAATAATTTTGGTTCCCGTTTCAAAATGCTACGTTATACAAAGCTAAGATCGGAACCAACGTCAAAAATAATCCGACACTTCCATATGGTACCGTATTTATCACTAACATAATACGGAAATTTCTATCTGTTGAAGCGTATTTGCGCTTCAATATTTGCATGTATTTTAGGAAGAAAATTTATAGGTATATAAAAAAAGCAATATTGGGAACTTGACATACGTATATACCAATTTTATATCATAATTTATCAATAAAACATAGATTATCATAAGCAATTAATTCGATAAGGCGCAATTGTACACAAATGAAGATTGTGTTTTATTATTTCATCCAAAAAGTACGCAGATATGCAGTTATATTTTGGTGTGGGTTTTAGTTACATAAATGCCTTGAAGCGATTATTTATCAAGGAAAAAAACATCTGGTGCTTCTCCGTGCATTAATTCTTGCATAAACAGGGAAAACAAGTAAAACCATTTGAACAACGTCATTATGTACTTTTGTTTACCATATACATTTTCTAGAATCTACTTTAGTGTCATGCATGAAAAAATGACTTTCCATTATCTTGCTTTCAGACTCTTTAAAGTAATATTTAAGAACATTTTTGTCTTGATTATTCTCAGAACATGAAAGATTAAGTATTATGTACTATGCACTATTTGTTTAACATAGGATAGTTCAGAATTTAATGCTTGTAAGATGTACGACTGCATGTATTATGTTCCGTTTTTGTGTAATTATTCAATGTTTTAAAGTATTACAATTATGATAAATAAATCGTTTTGCTTTATCAATTTGTTCCTTTGATATCTCTTAAGGGATATCACACTTTTTTTCTTCTAAACAAACATTGTTTTAAAATTCCAATACTAAACATAATTTGGTTGATCGAATACATCTAAATACCTCAGCATACTTGAAGCATATGTATGTTTGATCCCTTGCGTTACTTTTGTTTTATAACTTCCCAGGTTAGCCAAAATTATCTTAAGTTTCCTGTTTCGCCGCCATATGACATGTGTATGACGATAATTGTTTTAGTGAATCATCCCCCAATATATATTTATGATAATTTGATATGTGAACACGAAAGCACAGGTAGGTATATATTAAAGCTTTATATGTAACCGTCTGTCGCAGTTATCTCTCATGATTGGTATAGACTACAAAAACCATGAAACATTTATTTGCTACTGTTATTTCTTAAAATTAATGAAAAAATACCCCCACCCCCCGAAAAAAAAAAATAAAAAATAAAAAAAATAAATAAAATACAACAAAAAAACAAAACAAAAACAACAAGTGTGACCATGCTGCTCTTCGAGTTTTCTATCCCTGAATATAAGTTTGTTTGGAATGAAACACATACCATAATTTGAAAGAAGTCAGATTGAAGTAGGATGCTGTGATAATAAAGCATGATAAACATTTACTCGGTACTCCGTTAAATGTGTTTAAATAATTATGAGGATGGAATAAAAAATAAATCGAAATCGTTACATTGAGTGTGAAAAAATCATAACAGGAAAAATTGAACGGCAAAACTATTTGAAATGAAAGGTGGTCATATCATGAAATCTTTGATTTACATTCGATTAACTACAATGTTTTACAACTATTATTCCTTAACCTTCATACATATATTTTGTGTTTTGAAGATGCAACTGTTTCAGTTATTAATTTACTTACAAACGTCACCATTGACTGAGAACGGCTGAGCAAGATGACATCTATTGGCAACGCCAGCACAAGTCGAACTCATCGAGTAGATTGTAACAGCAATGTCCTGGCTTGACGGGAATTTGCATATGCCATTCCAGTTTCGGATGAATAAAACTTTCACGGGTTCCTAATGACCATCTTATTCAATTTCAAATCTTCTTTTGATAAAATCTCCGTAGTTTGTATGGCAGCTGTTAAAAATGTATTACCATAGAAAAATAAAAACAATATATTGTACACTATCCATGCAATACCATCCACTTTATTTGATGTTCCCGAAAACAATATTTGAAATAAAAAACATAATTTACTAATGCTGCAACACAGTCTTTTTGACACCGATTATTAAGGTTCATATGAATTCGAATAATTTTTAAGAGAGCCTGCAAACAAAAGAAGAAAAAACCCAAACTTTCCTTTACTGAATCATCTGTGTACGTAGATTTTAGAAGCACGCAATATATCATAAAATGAATTCTTTTACTCCGTTTATTACAGTTTACCCTTTGAACAAAATCCCATTATTAAAAATATATTTTAGATGTACATACGTTTTATTTGTCATCGGAGGAGTAGGTTGTTGCATTACACAAGCATGCTTTGATGTAATTGTAAATCTCTGAAATTAATTCCAAATTATATATTGTATACAAAAAATCTGAAACATGGAAACACATTCAAAATGTGTGCAAACATAATCTGATGCATGATAATATATGAACTGTTTTTAATTTACATTACATGTTTACATCTTAATTTAGTTCAATATATTTAAAGATATACTTCGCTCAAATTTAATAAATGTCATGCAATTTTTTTGTAAATATAAAATAAACAAGTTTTTACTCGATACAAAGAAGGTATGTTATGCTTTTAAACTACACACTCTAAGTAGACACACTATGAATATATATAGTCTCATTAAAAATACTAGCAATTTCTTTTTAAGAAAGGCCCGGATTTACTTGACCCGTTTTAAGGAACGCAGGTACCCAGACCTTGTTTAGAAGTTCTTAAATTTATTAAAATAAGACATAACAGTAAGAATTTGATATTGATTTCAATACATTTCTGCAATTAAAACATTTTGCTGAAAGATGAGCCAAGTATATCTTTAATAATTGTTCATCAACATGATGAAACTACTGTTATATAAATTTATTTGAAATACTTTCATACATAAGTAGTAATAAAATACATAGGTAAATTCCGGATATACAAAGACAAACATAAGTGCGTAGTGATGTTTCGCCAATGGCCTCTAGCTTCGGCATTTATGCATCTGAGTCACATATAAAGAACACATATGACGTTTTGCTATAGAACATTATTATAAATTATAGCATTGTAATATGTTGTCACCTATTATGAAACGAGCGTATTTTATCTCGGTTCGTATACTAGACTCATTGGCGGTCCATTATAAGTATGATTGTGACTATTTTGATGCTCCTTTCAAATAAAAATTAAGAAAAATATTTGTCCATTTAACACAAAAAATCAGTAAATAAATTAAACCTTTTTGTTCAAAAAGCACAACGAATACATCAGTTATGCTCCATTTATGATTCTATTGATTCATACACAAACATAATTTTTTACACATATAAGCCCTGTTCCGGAAGGCACGTATTCCGGTTTAAAGTAATGGATTGAAAATTTAATAATGTATGAGAATAGATTTCTATAAAATATTTTTCAAATATAAATAAAAAATATAATCTTATAATTGTAAGGGCATACATATGACACAACATGAATTAATAGTACATATTAGCAACCCAAGCTAATATAATTTTTCAAATGATATCAAACCCATGTTTTGATTCATCACTCCATATATTTCTTGCCATTCTATGTCTATAGTTCGTAGATGAGGTTAAGGTTTAAAAGTTTGCTTTTTTTATACATGTTTATATACCCAATAATATATAATGATACAAACTTAGTAGTATTTTAATTCCAACAAAATATTAAGTTAAAATCATTATACAGAGGACTTCAAACAAAATTTGTGACAGTATACACTAAAACTGTTTCTTCAACCAAATGTAATCATACATGTCATAAGATGGAGTGGACAGCAGTATTTGTAATCAAAGTAAGTAAATTTCAAGAACCTTTTTAAAAGGAAAATACATACAGCTACATTCAGACAAGTTCCCTCGTTAAATGGAAAGCACTGGTTGAATGAGTACATGTAGTCTCCATCTCCTTTTAGATCCTTCATTCTTGTAAATGGTATAAAAATAGCAAGAGCTCGCTTATTTTTTGCGAATCAAAACTTGACAAAGTTATTATTTCTACACATGGCAACATTAAATATTTGTACGAGTATAATAAATTATGTAAAAAAAGATCGTTATATTTCTTCAACGTTATGTAATTAGCTAATGACCAAATACATAAATAAATAAATAAATAAATAAATAAATAAATAAATAAATAAATAAATAAATAAATTATTATTATACTTAAAACAAAACAAAACAAAACAAAGAAAACAAGTTTTGAAATATATTAGCTTAATTTTGTCTTTAAATATTATTTCGTTCATTTATTTTACTATTTTACTGTTTCTATTTTATCAAGTGAATAAATTACAACTTACAAAAGTACTCCTGTATTAATTCCAAGTTCAGACAGGTCAATTCTGCTTCCATTTTCAAAAAACACATGCGCACACACCTTTTGCTCACACCCCACACTTTCAACGTATATCAATTAAGAAGTTAGTGTAAAGAAAACTACAATAAATTTCGCTACAACTTGCCAGTTACAAATTGGTCCGTGGTTTCTCATAATCCTTATTAAAGTTGAACTAATAAATCCTTAATATTTATGTAAAAAGTACAATATTATCAATATTATCAAAACTCTCTCTAGTTATTTTATGACATTTACCAAAATGCTTCTAATAGGTTATTAAATTTTTTCATATCTAATTAGTGCACTTGGCATTCCAAATTATACTACAAGTGATCAAAATAATCGAGTTGCTATAATACTGTGATACGTTTACGTCTTTAGTAAGTTTTACAGAGATAACACACATTTTTAGGCATGATAAAGATTTAAGGTGTCAGGGTTAAAAAACACAGTAATACTGATAATAATAATAATACTTCAAATGTTTAAATTAAACCAACGAGTCAGGGATCTATAAACACAATTGATTCAGTACAAGATGTTATGAATTAATGTTATTATTTATTTATTCACCTGTATATGGAATGTTACAAAGGTTATTGCATAAAAACAGATAGACAAACAGGTTTTATAACATTTGGTTTCAATTTCAATTTATTTACAATAATACTCAGTTTGTTAAAGAAATATGTCATTGTGATGCTTAGGTATTGTGATAATAATAATAATGATAATAATATCGGACAATAATATTGCATTTGACTTCCATTCAAAATTTATTCTCAAATTCAATGTTCTATTTTATTTGTTTAGACAATCGTTTTCATTTAAAGCACTGCAAATTGCATTAAACGCTGGTGTCCATGAAAATGCGTAAACTTCGAATCAGCAACATGTCAGGCGTTTTTCGATAATTCATTTTTTTTTAGTAATTTAATGAAAAATAGCATGAATCTAAGTTTCGTATGATAATTGTTTTACATTATAATGTAAATTATAATGTATTATATAAAAGTAAATATTTCATACATAGATATATAGATATCAAGGCGGTATGATGTTCTTCAACATGTAGGGTTTTTCAAGTTTAGATGTTGAAACGTCATTTTAATAATTTAGGTCATACTATTTCAAACCATTTTCATTTTTTTGGTCAAAACGAATTCTAATGAATATGACAACCATGAGCTTTCGTGCTTAGAAAAATAATGAATGGCACAAAATGAAAAAAAATTGTGAGGACGTCGGTCCTGATTACATATTCATTTATCAAGGCCAACTTGTAATCAAATATTTCATTTTGTCATTAATTATTCAAAAATGATTTTCTTCTGTCGGATCAAGAAATTCTGAAAGATCTTTGTTTCGTGATATATCCATATGGGATTTATTTCGTATATCTCGGGAAAACTGAAATTAAATTTGCTGACAATTCATCGTTAGTACAATAGGTGAATTCAGTACAATTTTCTTTCAAGTAAATAACAGAATATACATTTTCGGTGGCAATTTACATCATAAATCATAAATTTTTATATCATAAACTAAAAATGCTGAATCAGTTAATATTTGTTCCACACATGTTTGGACTTTAGTTTAGTGATGTATTCATATGTACATTGAAGTACATTATAATTACTATTGTTACGATGTTACTTTGAACTGAAATGACGCGTTGCATATAACTTACTAATATGTATTTCATAGAGTTAACAGCTGATGCAAAATATTTAGAAAAGCGAATACCTCCTGAGAACAATGAATAAGCAATAAATAGTTGAAATTTAAAGCATCCGGACAACATCTATCACATAAAACACGTGATATTGAGAATTTATATGTATTAACATATGTATTGCAGATATATATTCTCGTTTAATTCATTTTAAATATTTGATGTACCATCACGCTTTGGTTCTTTTATTAAGATTACGTAATAAAACCCTAAGATATGAATGTCACGCATAAATAATTTTGTATAAATGAAGTGTAAAGATATGTTTTTTGCGATGTGAATATTATCTTGTATTTTACCTGGTTTAATAATTTGACTGTATATGTTTTGTTATCGTTTACTTCACGCGTTTGATATGTCATAAACAGGCCGTCAAACAGGTACAAACTTGAGGGCATACTAAGTCTTTTGAAACAATGTACATATACTGTGTTCCTGTTATAGAATTTGAAAATCTGTATATCTTGTTACTCATTCTGAATTTGTGACAGATAAAATAAGAAAATTAAACCACTTCGTTTATGATGTAAGTTAGTTCTGAAGTATTTAAAATTACTAATCTAAAATAATAATATTATTAAAGCAAACTTGGTGCAAGGGGGCGTAAGGGATGTTGCACTTATTCATCATCCATCATCAAACCGAGTCTGTAATTTACATGTAATTTTGTTGTGTTTAATGCTTCTGAGCGATTACTTTGTTTGCTACATCTATATACTAAAATTCTTTTTCTATCTCAATGCAATGTTGAAATCGCCTGTTTTTTATGTTCATTAAATTACTATTGCATATAAATAATTAAAAAAATCCTCATTCTATCACACGTTTATTTCCTATCAAATGCTTGCTTCATTTAGCTATAGCAGATAGGAAAACATCAGTGACAAATATGAATTCGATACACAGACAATAGAATAAATAACAGTATATGAAACAATTAAAGACAATTAACTTGGCGACTTGCCTACCTCCTTCACGACAGAGCAGTCTTGAAGGATAAGTATAATATGTTTCACTTAAAAACTAATTTTCAGTTCTGAAACTTTAATTGCATTCTAGACAAAACATCTACTGAATAGGCTTGTTTTAATCTGGATTGCTCTTTAGATAAAGATATAAAGCAATCACGATTCTTTCATGATGAAACCGTCCATTACAACGTTAAATTTGCTTACTTGAAAGGCCGTGAGAACTCCAGTTCAAAGTTTTATTCACCAAGTTTACTTATCCTGGAAACTTTATTTTAATGTCATTGGTATAGCATTCTTCGATTTTAGAGATGCAATACAGTGTTTGAAAAAAAATATAATTAGTCAACATAACACTTTAATTGACAAAATAATAATGACGTGTTAAACTTCCTTCAATATATACTCTTCTACCCACTCAAATGTGTGCCTCATACTCGTTTCTGACGGTTTACATGACATTGTACGAACCTGTGTGTGTTTTATCAAAAAAACCATTTGTCTTGCCAATAATGGTCAAAATTTCATAAAATAAACTCCCTTTGATCACCAAGAACATAATTACTATCTAGCCACCTGTTAACTATATTTGATATATTACTGACAGTACTGAAAGATATGTATATTGTGCTATGTTTTGCATGTATTGATATGAAATTATGTCTAACTCTAAAGAAATGCGAGAGCTAAGTGTCGAACGCTTCAGGGAATATGCTAGGGCGAGTTATATACTTTGCATATTTTATACATAGTAAACAAGTGCTGTATCTTGATGATGAAGGGGAGGTTATTTTATGATAATTTGACCTTTACTGGGAAGACAAATGTGCCGAACGCCTGTAATTCAAAATAACAACTTGTGACTCAGTTTCTAAGTTCAGTCATCATAGTGTTTCCAATAAGTATACCTGATTTTCTAGATCTCCATGGTTAAGGTTTACTATTCATTTGTATCATAGTCGTAATTAAAATGATCAAATATGAATTAAACTCCTGGTAAATATGCATTATATGCAATCTATCAGGGACCGGTTATCATAATTCCTTCCAGTCATCATTGTACTGAATAAGACTCTAAGCCCCGGTTACATATTCACGGATAATGCCACGGAAGAGCTACGGTCTAATCGTTCACGGATTACTACAGAAATGTGAAATTCCGTAGTCCGCTACGGTTCCAGTACGGATACACAACGGTATGAGTACGGAGTCCGACGAATTTACCACCAAAAGCCCCCGGAGAGACACTGATTGTTACGGACCGACACGGTTTGATATAGAGCGACACGAATCAGGACGGACACACTACTAATACACTACGGTCTGCTACGGTATAAGCACGGGTTAGTACGAATAAGTACGGTTTGATACGGAGAAGAACGTATTGATACGGAAAAGAACGAATTGCCACGGATCTATACGGACCTAATACATCCTTTCACAACCTCTTGCTTGCTCATTTTCAAAATGCCTCAAAAGAAAAGAACACCCAGAAAACGAATTGCAGAGTTCAATGATTTTGGCGGAGAGGATTCGGCCAAATCGCGTCCGACCCCCGAGATACATCAGGTCGGGTTAAAGTGAATTTTTTAAAGGACGCTGGATCCTCAACAAGTTCGGCCATGAGGGCCTCATACTAAACATGAAGCGGTCTTCGTAAAAGCCCAACCCTAGTCCACTATCTCGTCTGTCTTTTCTTACCTGATTAGATATGGACTAGTAATCATTAATGAAAAATGTTGATTAATACTACTTTTCTTTTAATTTTGAGATTTGCTGTTCATCTTACAATTACATTAATTATCGTGATGTCTATGTTTTAAAAATATGTAAAAAGCGTGTAATTAATCTTATTATCACTCAAGGGCCAGCGTCAGAGGCTTATGAGACAAATCGTTTATGATATTTACTCCAATTTCACAATACAATGTTTGTAAAATATGTAACACTAAATGTTATTCTATAAGTTATGAATTGTAGTACGATATTAATATAAATTTACTTCTATGTCATAAAGCAGCTCGACCACTTCCTCCGCATTCTGAGCCATTTCAATATAAAGTTGCAGCCAGTAAATGGCAATTATCATTTATTAAATGTTCCCGCAAATATGTCTGTTTTTAACAAGAAGGTAGTTTTTATACCCTTGAAAAAGTACATGATACTTAATTCATCCGTACTAAACAGTGGTGTACCGTACCATTCCGAACCGTTTCGTGTTGTAACGCAATAAACCGTATAAGACTGTGCCAATTCTTGCCACTCCGTAGTACAACGTATTACGATCGTGGCTTTCCGTAACAATGCCGTATTAATCCGTATTAAAACCGTAGCTTATACGTAGGGTAACCGTACAAATACGGAGTTCTCCGTGCCAAACCGTGGAAATCCTTGACAAGTTGGTGGACTACGAATCAGTACAGTCGTACGGACCAGTTCGTATCAGTACGGTTTAATACGGACTAGTATGGATACGCTACGGTTGATTTTTTCCGTTGCAAATTTTTGTGGATGTTCAAAAATTGTCAAAGATCGCTACGGATATACAAGGACTACTACGATTGATTACGGTTACAATACGGAGAGCTACTGACCAGTACGGGGAATTACGGACGATGCCAGAATTAATCCGTGGCTCTTCCGTTGGCGTATTCCGTGAATATGTGACCGGGGTTTAAATTATTCATTAAGATGTATGCCATGATTGTTATATGTTGTTAGATAAATGGTTATATTAAGAACTTTAACTCCTCGGCCCCGTCACCAAAACAATAAAACATTCACTAATATAAACAATAAAACACACACAAAGAAATACTAAAAGTAAGAAGAAAAAAAATTCAAAATTTCTCCCCCAAATAAAACCAAAAGAAAACCGTACTACAAGGGTTGCACTATAATCGTACTGTTTTGCATCGTGTCATTCTAACGGCGAGAAATAAGCGATCAAAGACGACCTGAAGTAGTGTGTTCATTCACCTTTTCCTCTGAATATTTTTAGATAATGTGATACAAATAGTTTTTCTAAATGACCTTTAACTTTCTATCAATGTTAATGACCAGAAACTATTTTTTATTTCGATGATAACAATCCAAACATATAAAATATCCACGTTATCTATGAACTTGGCTTGGTTTTAAAGTTTCAATTTGTTTTGTTATCAATGGGAAACAATTGTACGTCCAAAAACTAAATTAAATCATTATCAAACCATTAAATATATAAAACCTGTCCCGTCAAAACAACTTGATTTATTAGAACTAATGAAACATGCTTCCCCATTGATTGTATGATACTTAGTTTCAGGGCGGCGTTTAACGCATGGTACTTGAATTAACGGGGTAGTTACAAAGGAGCTGGTAAGTTTTCTCCTGATTTAAGATCAGAGGCTTTGTTACTGTTGTTTCATTCAATCAGTAAATATTCATGACAGATATGATGTTTTTGCTACAATTATTTGATAGATAAAATGTATAACTGAAATAGGCAATAATTACTAGTTAATGAAAGGAGATATAGAATGAAAATGAACATTATCGACAATGAAAACGTTTTAATAAGCATCTCACTTCCCCTTCTCCCAACGAAAACAAAACGAGAGTCCTCCTTGACGGAATAAATTGAACCAAAATTTAAGTTTTGACAATACTTATATAATTATATAATATAATTATAAAAGTCGGCATTTTAGACATTAATATAATTTATATTAATGTCTAAAATGCCGACGAACATTAATTTAAATGAATAAAATTGAAAGCTGTTCTTGTATAAGGTCAGGTTAGACATAACCTTTTTATAACATAAGTATAACTTATGTGAAGTGTGAACATAAAGACAATAAGGTTATATTACATAATGTTATAACTAGGATTAACACGATAAAATGTATGAAAAATATCAATAGGTTCTAAAGATATTCACGGCAATGTACATATATTCAATATTTTGTGAAATTATCTTTTCGGTTTCGAAATTTGTAGTATGTTTTAAATAGATATCGATAGGACTTAAAAGTATCACCTTTTCTGCAATAATTACTATCAAATATTTGTGATATACCCCTCTCTTAGAATCGCATTTTGCTTGCGCTATGGTGAGAATTCAAGGTTTCAATAGCATCAGTTTGCGAGTAGAAGAGCACAGAGATGGATCGTTCCATATTTATGGTGATTTTGCTATTACATTCAAGTATGCCATCTGTGTCAGAACAAACCTGCTCCAAGTTTCATAACGAAGAACAGACTCTAGAAAAAATGATTAGACAGGAAATAAAAGTTGAGAAAATGAAAAGTGATATGCAACTTACGGAACAACGAGTACTCGATGCTTTAGAGAAACTGAAAACGGAAAGAAGTGAATTCAATAAGGATCTTATGAAAAAAGAAGGTGATATTGAAGTGCTTAAGACAAAAATGGACGAGGAGCTGAAGGGGATGAAAGTTAAAACTGACGAAACAATGGATAACTTTTCAAAAGAAGTACAGACAATACAGGGTAATATAACTGGTTAAATTTCATTTGGTTTTGCAGTGTTGTTGTGATGCATGAAGTATATCCTGGGTTAATTTCAATACATTTTATCTATCAATGTTAGTGTAACATTAACATAATTATCATAAGTTAATATCTGATACAATGACCAAACAAAATAACCAAGACCATTAAGGTTGCAAGATCGAGACCGCGTAGATCCATGTTTTCTCTTATTTATAATTTTGTATTTTCAACGCTATTGAAGCTAGGATTGTTTTTCTGTTATTCGTTTTGTTGTTATAATTTTGCGCTCATTTTTGGTAAAGTATATAGTATTTTTAATCAACACGTTTTAAGAATTAATATTAAATTTCATTCGGATCAAAATCAGTCAATGTCATTTGAATGCCATAAAACACAATAAAAATCAACACAAAATATTGTTTCTCAGTTCCTTTATATCTGTGTCGACAATTATTCAAGCACTCGGTCATAAAAAAATACAGAAAGAGTATTTTTAAAACAATGGCAACAGTAGGAATCAAACCACAGACGTCTTGCATATCAGGCAATTACTTAATCAAATATCCTTTTGTGGATGATACGACGATCTTTATTTTAAGCTGGTGTAACCTTCAAAACATAAGTTATATACTCCATATTATTGCTCATAAACGACACGGACAAAAATGTATTCATAATTGACATGTCAATTAAATCAGTTTTACGTTTAACACATAATTATTGCTTCTTAATAATCATTTTGTTTAATGAGAATATACTTGCTTTGAAAGTTCGGAACTAAATGTAATTTTATTGTTAACTTTGTTCACTAAGATTGTTAATGTAATCCATAATGAAACTGGTTGATACGTACATTTTAAATATATTTTAATTACTTACAAATACATTGTTGTTTCTAAATATGATCGTTTTTAAAATGTTGCTTTACAGGCTGACAAAAGCTTAAACAACGTTTCTTTTATATTTCTTTTTCTTGATCTTAGATTTAATGATACTTGACTTTTTAAATGGACTCAGAATGATATATAAATCACAGAATAATATGTTGACTGATTTAGAGAACGCTTTTGTGCGTCGTGTTGGCGCTAGCGTCAACAGGACAAATCACAAAACGGCGTGTTGTCGGACTTTCGTATTGTCGTCCTGTTGCTAACGATGTACGCCAAATGGCACGTTGTCGAGCGACGTGTTGTCGCGATGTCTCATTTTTGCTTGGTTCAAATCGAGGGATTGGCTAATAAGCCAAGCGAAAGGGAAGACATCGCGCCGCACGATAATGCGTCGTTAGGCGTGCTTCGATAGCGACAGGACGACAAGACGTCAGAGCCACAATGTGCCGTTTGACATTTTGTCATGTTGTCGCTATCGACAAGACGGAAAGGCGATAACAATATAGGTTGCGTTGTCGCTATCGACAACACAACGCTCAATGTACCAAATCAGCCACCATAGATGAGTGCACTTTTCCAAGATAGCCACAATTGTTTTATTTATCTCGTGGAGCATTTGAATTAATAAAATATGTTTAAATAAAAGTTTGATATTAAATAAAAAATGTATCTAACATTAAGACACGTTGCATTTGAGTTATGCAAATTGAGTTATGTTGCATATGTAACGTACTTTCAGAACTGGCATTTACGCCAATTATTGCATTCAAAGCAGACACGGTCGGTGATAGATCGTTAGAAAACAACAAGGTGTTTGTCTACTCAAATATCATTCTTAACATCGGCGATGCTTATAACAAAGACACTGGTGTGTTTGTGGCACACGTTAGTGGATTATATCTGTTTACAGCACTGGTCTGTTTGATTGACAACAGTTGGGTTTTAGTTGGAATCACTGTGTTTGATACACCTATATCTAAAACAGCGTTTGGAGATAAGAATTGGTGGAAATGTTATACCATTAATGCAATTACAGCGGTTGAAAAAGGAAACGAAGTTTTGGTAAAATGTACAGCTAACTGTGAAAGCAATGAAAAGTTACACGAAGACACATACGCAATAAACAGCTTCTCTGGCGTTCTTATCCATAAAACAGTTTAAATAACTACCGTTTTGGTGTCAGTTATATTTACATTTAATGTCAGTTATATTTCCCTTTGGTATTAGTTATATTTACTTTTAGTGTCAGTTATATTTACTGTTGGTGTCAGTTATTTACTAGTAACTTTCATTCTAAGCAAACTTTTTTTGTTCGTATAAAATTTTAACCTACATGTCGATTATTAGTTATAAAGATTGTTGACAGGTTATATGGCCCTATATAAACGGCTGTATGTAAATATAACCCGAGCCGCTAGGCGAGGGTTATATTGCAAACGGCCTTTTTATTGTATTTATAATACAGCAAACATCAATTTTTAGAGAAAAAAGTAAGATTTCTTCATGAATCGACAACAGCCGTGTATATAAACCTATATAAACGTCACGATTATCCAATGAAAAACGACGTTACAAACGTGCAGTATTATAAGACCAAAAGTCAAATTAAAAAAGGCGTAAACGATATTACACAATATTGGGAACTTAACAAATATACCAATTTTATGTCATAATTAATCAACAGTAGTATTGTTTGCAGATACTGAAGATTAACGCAGGATAACACTTCTAGAATGATGGACGTTAAGCAGTCACATTCTCATCATCGTTTTAGCAGTCAGCAGTCTCGGAAAATCATTTTACATATGAAATAAAACCATCTAATTATCGAGCTGTCTTCACTGGTGAATCAAAAGATCTTGATTTGGCCTTGCCATACATTTTAGGCCATAGTCTTAAGAAACTTAGTTTTTTAGATAACACTCTGTATATTCAATTTAAGAAACTTAAAATCTCAGTCAAGCGAACTTAGTTAGATTCTTAACCACATAGGAATACAGGGAAATGTGAAGTAGATTCATTAAATAATCAATTACTTACTGTTACAAAATAGTGGTTCTAACCTTCTATTGATAAACTTGTATCATCTAAATGTAATTCAAATTGGGACAAAGCCGTTTTTTAACAAATTCAAACCCTGATCAATTACATAAAGGAGAAACTGAAGCAGAAAGTATCCAAAATCCCTGCCTGGATGCAAAACAACCCAAACCGAAAGCGAGCAGCGAGAAGCAAGTGATGAACAACATTAAGCATTTGTTTCGGAAAATTTACTCATATAATAAATTTGCATTAACTTTAGTCTTGTTCAAAAAATATTCGGAACGGTATTTAGAAGACCTAGCATTATTTTTACAAAACTCCGTCGATTGTGGAATAAATATATTTGACACATGTATATAGTTATATTGTTAGTCGCTGAAGATATGGTAATAATTGATAATTTACAAGAGGATTTAAAGCAAAGATTAAACTCTTTATAAAAATACTGTAAATTATGGGGATTAGAGGTAAATACAGCCAACACTAAAATAGTTGTTTTTTCGGAATAGAGGACCAGTTCTTCCTCATGAACGTTTGTTATATAACTATGAAGCTTTGGAAATTGTGTGTAACTTTACGATTTTATTCATATAGGTATAGTATTTAATTACACTAGGTCCTTTAAACTCCACAACCAATATCTTATAGGTAAAGCTCTGAAAGCAACGAATGTAGTAATAAATATGAAATATCTCCTTCTGTTTCCTCGCAATTATTTGATGCTTTTGTCGGTGCTATCAAAAATTATACGTGTCCAGTCTTGGGATTTACTAAATCTAAAGATATAGAGAGATTACATTTGAAATATTACAAGTTAATTCTTGGTGTGAAAATAAACTCTTGTAATGCAGGAATTTATTGTGAACTATGTAGATATCCACTTTATGTTAATAATTATGTTCACATTATTAAATATTAAACAATATTATTATATAAAGCCTAGACACGGACACACACACAGGCACGCACGCACGCTCGCTCGCTCGCACACACACACACACACATATTGTGTGAGTGTGCTGGAAAACCAAACTAACACCAAAATATAATATAGGTGAACACGAAAGGAAAGGGAGGTAAATATTAATGCTTCATATGTAACCGTGTGTCGCAGTTATCTCTCATGATTGATATAGACTACAAGTTTCATGAAACATTCAATAGTTTGAAGAAGCATTTGATAATAAAACATATAACACATTAAACCAGTATTTCGTTACAATGGGTTACGATATGAAGAAGGAATAAAAAAATAGTTAGCGTTACATTGAATGTGAACGGCAGCACTAAATGAAGCTCTGAACATCCAACCCGCTCTCCTCCAATCCCCGCCCCAATAAATAAATAAATAAATGAATAAATAAAAACGGGGAGAAGGGAAAACCAAAACAACTAGAATCGCTAATCAGTAATGTTTCAAAACTCAAATCGAAAGGCATTCATATTATAAAATCTTTGATAAACAATGTTTTACAACTATTAATCCCTACAGATATATACATCTGGAAATAAGTTAAGCATACACCGGAAATTTACAATCGCTTGTGATTAAAAGCACTGTTTTAAGATGACGACTTAATTGAGCTAAGACATAGTAATTTTATAAGTAGCGGTACCAATTTAGTAACCGTTAACTAGGTTTACTTTATTTTTAACCAAATTATTGAGGCATAGGCAAATGTGTTGTTTTTACCAAAAATGTAAATGTTTATAAATATGGTGTTGGAGTGTTTACAGAACAGTTACTGGTGGATATTTTTGATAAATGTTGACGGTTATGTAACCTAAAAATACATTATGTAGCCAAAGTTTTAATAACAATAATGTGTGTAAACGCCACGTGCCCGGATGATAGCATCAACCCTTCTTCTCATTCTACCAATAAGGCGTCTATTGCAATTTAGAGATATATATTTTTTCTTGGTGCACAGCTTGTTCCAGTTGTTGCAGGTTGATTATAGGTTGTTTGTACCATTGCCCAAAAACATTTAAAATTTCAGTTGTGGTCATATCAAAATTGAGGCAAAATGCCGGGTGTGCTAAACTTATTTTCAGGTGTAAATATTATGCTTTGAAAATGCAACTGTTTCAGTTATGAATTTCTTTGCAAACATCACCATTGACTGAGAACGGCTGAGCAGGATGACATCTATTGGCAACGCCAGCACAAGTCGAACTCTCCGAGTAGATTGTCACAGCAATGTCCTGGCTTGACGGGAATTTACATATGCCATTCCAGTTTCGGATGAATAAAACTTTCACAGGTTCCTCATGACCATCGTACTCAATTTCACATCTTATGATAAAATCTCCGTAGTTTGTTTGGCAGCTGTTAAACATATAATATCATAGAAAACAAAAACAATTTATCTGTTACATCATCCATGTAATACCATTCATTTTAATACAGGTTCTCGAAAAGAAATTTTTATCAGGAAAAACATATTACCATTATGCTGCAAAACAAGCTCTTTGACATTGATTTATAAGATTCATATGTTCTAGAATTATTTTAAAGAAGTCTGCACAGAAAAGAAGCACATAAAATATCAAACAAACAATTCTTTTAGCCGTTTCTTGTGTACAACCTACATGAATACATTTCTGTCTCGATAGATTTACGTTAGTAATACATTTATAAAATTGTTTTCAAACATACAGATTGATTTTAAAGGTCGTATATTTTACGAATAATGGTATGTTCGCTACTTCAAATTTCAAATTTTGTAAGTCTTACAGTTTGCCTTTTTGAACAAAAACCCATTATTAAAATATATTTTATATCTACATACGTTTTATTTGGTATCGGAGGAGAAGGTTGTTGCATTACACAAGCATGCATTGATGTAATTGTAAATCTCTGAAATCAATTCAAAATATATAATTGTAGACCTATACAGAAAATTCTGAAACATGGAAACACAAAAATTGTGCAAACATAATCTGATGCATTATAAGATATGAACTATTTTCAATTTACATTACATTTTTTACGTCTTAATTTATTTCAATATATTTAAAGATATACTACGCTCAAATTAAATAAATGTCACGCAATCTTTTTGTAAATATAAAATAAACTTGTTTTTACTCCACACAACATAGGTTTTTTATGCTTTAAATACTACATGGTCTAAGTATACACCCTTTGAATATATCGTGGCCTTTAAAAAAACTGGCAGTTTTTTTTTATTTAGAAGGACCAGATTTACTTGAGCCATTAATTTTGTAAATGGTCATAAAAATATATACAAAGAAATGTATACAAATGTTTATCCAAAAGTTAAAGTACGCATTTTATTATATACTTATTAATTAATGCATGTGGTTAACTACCGAAAACTTCACATCTTTATCAGATGTTTAATTATTATAATCAAATAATCTAGAAAGGCAAAATAAAAGTAACAGACATCATAGCACATGACAAAAGGCCGCACCAGAGAATTGCGGATGGTTACGTTATTTGACTGTTTTATGTGTGATGTTTTTTAATACAAACAGTATAACATATAGTTAAATAATGAAGTCGGAAGAAAAATAGAAAGAACCGGCAGTTATGGAATTTTGTCTAGGTCTTGTACATAACGCCAGTTCAATGTATTGAACTGATGAAAAGATCACAGTCAACGAAGAATAAAATCCTAATGTGGCCGTTAGTGTATAAACGGTACACACGGGACAGCAAAGGACGAGAAACAATACTTGATGCCAACAGATGAGTCCGCCAAGAAAAGTGACTTTATATCCTTAAGGATTTTGCGCTCTTACCTAAAGTGAAAAGCCAGTTGAAATGCAAACACTTTAATGACTTAATAGAACTAACTGAAGATTAATATAGTACAAAACGATTCTTTATTCATCCCAAGGAATTGGTTTGAACAGTAATATCGTAGGTGTGTTGAGGAGCGATATTACCAGTAGAAAACCTAACACCACTACGACCTGAGCATCACATCATTGTATACGGATTTAATCAAATATATGTAAATTATTTTGTCTGTTTGTATAATTTAATGAAGTTTTCAATACGGTTTAAAGTGATATCAAAATGTAAATCCACTAACTTTCGTTTGAGTCCGGTGACACGTTCTAATTTTCTAGCATTTATCCAGGTACAACTGGATAAAGGCTCGCTTCCCAGTTTATGCCCTTGCTTATTTAAAAAGCATTCGCAAATGGAAAAGGTGTGTTAAGTGTGCAAAAGCCATTACTTAAATAGGACTAAAGCACTCATTATCTAAAATAAATACCACATGTGTTTTCAATATTTCTGCATCTCATCACATTCAAATTTATTCTACTGAATAATTATTTGAAATTATATACTCATATCAAGTGTGTAGATAAACAAGAACACAATTTAATTGTTTATTTACATCGAACTATTAATGCATCAAAGTATATAGCGTTTTATAAACACAATTATAACAGAACAAAACGTGTAGATATCGCAAACGTTGCTTTTCTTATTTCATTCTTATGGTCACTTGTATACTTTTCTATCAGACGCCTTTAATTTACCATGTGTCGTTTTATTTAAAAATATAAAAAAGGAAAATGCTCAGAAGAGCAGCATTTTTCGCATCTTTCTCAAATTTAAATTCCTTACCATAAACATACGTAAACACATAACTGTTGTGTCAATATAAATTTGAAGGATGGACGGATTGAGTATTAATAGTCTTATTGTCTTATTTGAATCTTATTCATTTTACTTATAACTAATGATTATCTTTCCTTTTTCTTTCTTTCTTATTCGGGATTGAAATATTTCAACAGATGTTGCTGACCAATTTCGTCAACAATTTCTTCTATGTCACATTATATTTAGCAGTTTCATGTTGGCATTGGCCATGTCATTACTGTGCAGCTTACGGATATTATCCATTTGCTGAAATGATATTATATTATGCATCAACAAGAGTCGCTAAAATGAATGGTATCTATGTCATGAGCAAGGTCCAAGTAGTGTGTCTGTATGTTAAACTTTTCACCGTTATTCTTTTAACAATGTGCTAAATTTGCTTCTTTTCGTTCAGAACGGAAAACACGATGTCGTTTTCGTCTGTTGTTATCATTATTTACATTATACGTATTTGTTCACTGATTGTTCAGATTGGTCATTGTCTTTCTGCCTTAGATCATTACATACACTATCAACTGATCATTTCCGCAGACATCATCAATAGATTCAGCAACTGTTACCTGTACTTCACCAACTTCGACGCCATACAACTTGAATATAACCCGAATCCCGTTTGTAATGTTAAAGATTAAATTTTGCATTTCGTATCTCTGACGGAGTTTTGTACTCGATTCTTCTGCAATCTGAAGGGAAAATTAAGCGTATCATCGCAATCTTGTGTCAATTAGACGTAAGGGAAGATTTTGGGAACATGCTGGATCATATATGGTAATATAGTATCACTAATACAAATGATCCTCATAGATCTAAAGTGTATCCTTCTATTAATAAGTGTAATTCTAAGAGGTGCGGATGTTGTAACTTTTTATCACACAGGTCTACAATAACCTCTAATGTCAATCAGAGAACCTTTAATTAA
>NW_026852055.1:0-11762 GCF_026571515.1 Ruditapes philippinarum
GGTGTGTTATATTAAACATTTATAATATTATAACCCTTAATGTATGGTATTTATTTTATATAGCTATCAGATTTAAAAGAAAATTAAGACCTAAAGGTTTAAGGCCGAAACATCCAGGAGGTGTAAAGTCCTTAAACATATAGATTTAGCCCCTGTCTTGAAAAATATGTTTACAAAAGCAAAGTATTTTTTCAGAAATGTGCATAAAGACGAACCTGTTAAATTACTTTTTTAATATTAGAGCATGATAGCTTAGTAATTTCAAAAATCATTTGACTTGAGGCTGCACGACAAAAAAATAATGTTGTGCCAGGTTGAGTGCATTACAACTCTAACATTAAACCCAGTTAAAATACATGATTGTCTAGCTATCATTTATGGAAGTGGCTAGCCGTACGGGCCCGTACAGCTAGCCAAAAATTCTAGCCGTACGTGGCCCTTCAACGGGCCCGTACGGCTAGCCACTTCCATCATTTATTCAATATCGCTTAACAATCTAGCAATATTGTTAAAAATTTATATGATAAGGATATTTAAACGTTTAGAAACTTTTTTCTATTTTGCGTGCATATATCGTTTAGCGTATATCGTTTAGCGTGCTTCTGCGTATTTCATTTCGTAAAGAGTGCCTCTACATTCGTTCGGAAAAGAGTCAACTCGGCCCTATACCAACTCGGCACGGGTCAACTCGGCACGGGTCAACTCGGCCCACTTTACAAAAAGATAAATTACGTATTAACTTTGCTTTGCATGTTGTTAAGGTAAATGAATAATAAGAAATATCTTATTACTATATAATTATACATTGTAATTTGTACTTCTCCCGAAATAAAGTATATTTAATTTTTTTTTTATTTATTTGTCTTATATTTATAAACTCTCTCTGTCGAACTTCGTAAATAACCGAGGTATATTGAGTGAAAAGCAAGACTTGTTTCCCTTCGCTTGCAAAAGAATGCAAATTTAGCCGTGTTTAAATCGCTAGTTTGGGGGGAGTATTATGTCCGATTTTAAAATTTGTTACACCAATTAAAAGCTGGCGATCTTAGCTTCCTCTCAGTATATATTTCAACACATTGTTTGACATTGAAGGTATTTAAATTTACGGTTAAACCTACCACGAGTCAGAAATACAGTGAGATACGCAATCGGTTGGTTATCTTTACTCGCAATTCTACTGATAAGAAAAGCCTGTCTGCTGCTAGTTCTGAAACTGTCAATCCGTGCACTTACAAACTTGCTTGCATGATTTCAGTCGGCCATATTCCCTAGCCATGAAAGATAACTCCCTGTTTCCCTGTCTAAAATTCCACCAAATTATTCCCCTTTCAAATGAACTTAAAGAAGGGACATTTTAAAAAGACTTTGTATTTATTTATTCGATTTTTTGTTCAGAAACGGACAATTTTTTCTTTACCTTTGTTTCATAAATTTGCTTTGTATCTATATATGGTTCCTATGGTAAACATATGAGTTTTGATGGTAAACAAATGAATTTTCTGAACCGAAAGTAATCTAACACACAGCGTTGCTGTCATCACATGTAAACAATACATTAAATCGGTAAGAATATTGAGATATTTGTTTGACTATCAGTTATTTATATGGAAAACAACTATGTGTAGTTTATGTGTATTGATTTAATGTGTTTGTCTTATATTTTAGTAGTAAAAGCCATGTACACTTAGTGTCGCTTCATAGCAACCGAGTTTAAAACGTGAGCGGTAACTGAACGAGATATGGCAAAGCGCATGCTCGCGCACTGACTTCCGCTCTATCGAAATACTGCATATACGTATAGCGAGAGTTCGTAAGTGCCGTGTTTTATAAATAATTACAATAATAACAATAAAAAGTGATAACACAAACCTAAATATTAATAATTAAAAAGTGGGCCGAGTTGACCCGTGCCGAGTTGGAATAGGGCCGAGCTGACTCGGGGGCCGAGTACGTTTTAGGGCCGAGCTGACCCGGATTCCATTCGTTCGTATAGTGTGTAACGTGCATACATGTTTTTGTTTGTTTGTTTCATTTTAACGCCTTTTTCCAACAGTATTTCAGTCATATAGGCGGGTAGTTTCCTAACCATCGTTCCTGGAGAGTTACACCAGTACTAGACTACCTTCCTCCGCGCTAAACTACCAAAGCATCTCCTGGGGATCGAACCGTGCATACATGTGTTTTTTCAAAGAGCATGTGTTTGCGTGTAAACGGAAACATACACCCTACTGTACTACTGTTAATATACTATATTCATTTACCTTTGGCTTTTAGCTTGGTTGTAAGCAATAAATTTCTTGCCCAAAGAAACCACCAGGCCTGTTTTCATGTGCTTTGAACTGTTGAACACAGGCCAATTTAGTAATCTTGAGGTTGATTTGTGACTTTCTTATCTTCCAAACATAACCAGCATAGTAACCAGAAAGTAAATGTTAAATCTGATTTAGTCAAACTTAATGGCCTTCCAAACACTTGTAAATCGAAAACTCATCAACTTTCAAGAGGCAGAAAAATTATGGTCGGTGCTCAGACCGCCATTGTTGTTGTTGTTAATCTTCAACGCATATGGATGTAGGCAAACCTCTGTGTAGTCAACAGAGTGTATCAATAATCCTCTATCGAATATCACTTCACCTATGTACAGCTGCACTTAAATTCACAGTTACTCCTGCACAGTAACTATATATCATATACAACCTATACTCACCGATTCACGAATTCGAAAACCTAGCTAAACGCCGTTTTGCGGTACTTTCTGTACATAGCTCTGGGGAATTCACCTAATGGAGTGTAACTCGATGTTTTCGGCCTTTTTTAAATTAAATTGAAATAAAACAGTTATCTCTTTTATAAGAAAATAATTAAATATCATTGTATGAATATTTCCATACAAAAAATAAAGTAAATGCACAAGTTTAAACAGAAAATAACCTTATTTATTATGGAAGATTCCACTACGTCTGTTTGAATTTTATTGATTTTCATTATAAATGATTTATTTTTTTGAATAATTTGCAATAGATATTAAAGAAATATTGATAATTTTCAAAAACATCAATTTTTTCACCTTAAACGGTTAAATAATGATAGAAAATAGAAATATCACGTAACTGTGTTCTGTACTTCATTTGGTGTAATTCCCCAGAGCTAAAACGGTAACGTACCGGAAAACGGATTTTAGCTAGGTTTTCGAAAAGGTCAATTCTGTAAAAATATACTTATGTTTACATTTTTTTATTTACCTCCCCTTTTCCGGACAGACTAATTCCCGTACCTTCCCGGTCTTTGATGCATTTATGCAGTTTAATATGATGAATAAGCAGAGTAGAGTGGGAAAGGGGATGGGGTGTCAGAGTTTGAATATTGAAAAGGCTTAAGGAAAATGGTAATTCATGTACCAAAATTGGAAACCTGTGTACTGTACAAGAAAGATTTGAAATATAATTTCTTAAACCCTACATCAACAGACCATTAAGCTGGGATTTTTCTTCCTTATTCACTCTACTACATATACCCCTTAGAAATATTCCTTATATCATTTTTATGTAGAACTAATAAAATAAACCCCTAATAGAAAATATTCCTTATATATCTAGATCTATTTTATGTAGAACTAACTAACACATACTGGCAGATATCTTCGTTCAAGTTGTGTAAACAATACCTTCAGTAGTTTTCATTCATCAACTCATTTTTAGTGTTTTACACACATTTTAACAAAACATAGCTTCCAATTTTTATTTAATAAAAAGCGGCATCGCGAAAATAAGTGACAAATAAAAATTTACCTATTCCCTGCGGTAACATTCACAATTCTTGTTGTTTTTTATTTCAATTTTATAAGATTTAATATTTTTTTCTTATTTAAAGATTTTTTAATCAGTCCTTTCAACAGGCATGATAAAACGAAATGGTTTGGGTACGAGTTGATTTCTGTACATGTACTATGATCAATTGAGGCTGTCTAAACTTTAGGACTAAACAGTATAGAAAAACAAATAGTACAACTGTTATATAGCCTATTAAGCTGCAATGAATTATTATAAGTAATATAGCATCAAAAATTAGATTCTTTTACCTTTTTCTGCCTCCGCATTCCTGTACTGTACCACGCAGTAAAAATGTCCGATTCCAAATTTCCTTTAAATGACTTCCGGTAAGTAAGCAGATAACCTTTACAAATTTTACCTGTTTATAAATTCATAGTGGATTTTAAATCTTTCTTAAAGTGTCTACATCTACTTATTAACAGCTTAAATAATATTTCCCATTCTTTTGCATTAATTTCAACCAATAGAAATGCTGTATTCCAGTTTTGTCAAATCTGACCGGCAATTGAGGACGCAATAATTCGCCGAGTGGGAAGTTCAAAAATGGCTACTTTTTTAGGTCGACACACAGCCCCGACACACCCATCATATGAGACATCCAACCGAGGACACAACTTGATTACCATTTTTTTACATGTTTTAGCAAAAAATAAGCATTTTGAGAGTATAAAATATTTTTGTCAATTGAGGATGGGCTCAATTGTCGGTCATGTCCTCACTCGTTGCTGTTATTCCTGACAAATGTCCTCAGTTGCTGGTCCTTACAAGAGCACACGCACGCACGCACGCACGCACGCACGCACACACACACACACACACACACACACACACACACAAAAACAAAAAACAAAAATTAACGCGCTACGCGCACTCACACACGCACAAGCATAAATTTCGATAAAAACACTATCTAGATACAGTAGTGTTCATCATATTTACATATTGAAATAAAATTAATATGTTAGTGCATTTAATTTTGTCTCTTGAAGATTTGTTAACCACATTGTGTTTTCCTCGTTAAAAGATAGTGTTTAATATCTTGATTCAACAGAATATTGTATTTGATTAGGGATACAACAGAAGATTATTAATTTATTTATTAATACTTTAGAAATCATAATTTATTTAAATTAATACAAAAAGATCATCTTTATTTAAGCTTATATTTAATTCATCAATACAGAACGATCAAATTCAATTTATTGATACATGTACACACGGAGATAATATTATAATTAAAAACTTTATCAATTGCAATACAACAAAATACCAAATTCAGTTGATTAATATTACAGAAAAATCAAATTTGATGGAAAATAATTATTCGTAGGTTACATATTGATATTGTAAAACAGATGAAAAGATTACTGTTGAGGCATGCGTCTTTGTTTTGTAGCTTAAATATATCAAGTTTTCATTTTAAACCACGTATGATTATAATAGACATGTTTCCAATATAGTCTTTCTGGCTCGTGTTAAACAATATACAATTTTACAAAACAATAGACAAGTCATGCAACCAACTGTTTTGAGAAAGGGGTTATATAGTCTTCCAAAGCTGCATCATAGAAGGCAGTGAGATATTCCTCCCTTTAATTATTAATGACACTGCCGTTTTAGCGTATTTATAATCACTAATGATGTTTATTTCGGTTTTGACAACACATTTAAAAGCGTTTAAACGTTATTGGAGTAAATTGACATGATAATGTGCCGTACCTCTTTCAATTTTTCTTCATTTTTTATGGGTCGATGAATTAATGACATTTCAAATATCACGAAGTGGATACCTTACTTACCGTGTATATTTGTGATAGAAAAAGAGAAGAAAATGGGGAAAAAATCGTGATATACAATTTCAAATTAAATTTAATTTACCATAACACCCAGTTTGTATAATTTACTAAGATATGAGCAAATCAAACATGTAAACATATAAAAGAAATATTTTACTGTGATGCTTTCACAAAACAAAACATAATTATATAACATAGAGGGCAACAATAAACATGTAGATTTATGTTTGTAAACTGATATATATATATATAATCGGCATGTATTTTGTTGCCCTCTATGTATATAATATCACATATATATATAGTTTTCGTTCTAAATCATTACAAAAAAAAAAACAACAACAAAAAACATAGATAGCCATAACTTGGGTGAATCATTCAGTGTGTTATCTTGAGAATGTTACTTCCAGATCGAAGAGAAAATGGTGTCGTTGAAGGCAGTCATGTATGTTCTTGCTAGGCTGCCGTCGATAACAGTAAGGCTCTGAAAGTGACTATCATTTTGCAAAAGAAAATTAAGATAACTCTTTTTATTAACTTTTTTTTATTCTTAGAGTACTTTTTATAGAAATGACATGATTACATTTTATTTTCGTAGCATAAATATACAAACAAATTTCATAATCTACCTGTAGTAATCAGTAAATTTCAAATTCCTGACATTACTTCTGTAACAGCAATCTGTCATCGCAGCCGTCCGTTATACGGTGTGAAATAATTTATTTAAAAATCATAAGGTTAATTACGAGACGTATATACGCATAAATAGACAGGGACAATTTGTTGGGTTTTACGTTAACTGCATGACTTGTACATAAGGAAATAATCACATTGTGCACTTTGTTATAAATTGTGAAGTAAAAATACATTTTCTTTAAGGTAAGACATTCAAAATATTTAGTCAAATATTTAACTTCCGGGCTAAACAGTTTCAGTTGCTCTTGTTTATCATAGCATTAAAATGATGGATACGTTTCGAATAATATCAACAGTGTTTATAATATTCACAATTTTCTACAATGCAGGTAAAGGAAAATTATCTTACTTATATAAAATAATTATTCAATAACTTGAATATATACGTTGTTCTTAATATCTTAATATACGTTGCTCTTAAATATAATATACATAATTTTTGACAATTTTGAAGGAAAAACAAACATTTATTTTGCAAGTTAAAATAACAATAATTGTTTGCCAAGAGAATTAAGCTTTCTTGGCCTTAAAAGGTTTATTTCCCGGCAGTAGCATTATAACAATTTCCTTTCAGTTAATTCGGAATTTATTATATATCTATTTTCATTTATTTGTATTTTCTTAAATTAACTTTTTCATATTTTCCGTGCCTCAGTTGAACCATAGAAAAGTCATTTTTTTTCGGTACTGATGAAAGCATCTAGATGAACATCTGCAATAAATAATTATAGTGGGGCTCCTTTAAGTGTCTGCGGGTATAATATGAATATTTTTTATACAAACACGTGTATTATACAACATTTATTCGGATCTCATTAGTTCAGAGGTCCGTAAAATCGCTTATTATTCTGGAAAAAAAAGAAAGAAAATGCAGAAAAATACGATCGTTGAAGAAAAAAGAGAACGTGAGAACAGATTAAAATTGAAAAAAAGAAGAAATAATCATAATTGCTCGAACCCTCAACTTCTGGCCAACTCCCATTAGAATATTTACTAGCAAAGTCAATATGCTTTTAAGTAAATTAAATTTTCATAATTAATATCACTTTAAATAAGGATTGCTGTTTAGTTAAAGAAAAACTCCGTAACTGTCATTTTATGTGAATATGGACAAATAGACAAAGGATAACTTCACAAACTTGTTTAAAACTTGAAGAGTTTAAACATTTATGTAAATTTGTGTAGTTTTTCATAGATTTCAAATTTGAATCCTGAAGGTTTTATCAAATAGATATAATTATGTGTAATTAAAGTGTACGCGCCTTAGTCGGCTTACTTCAGTTTCACCATCTTCATCATCATTATCATCCTCATCATCATAATCATCATCATTACTATAACTATAACTATTTTTATTTTTGACATGTGTTTAAGCATTAAGATGCATTAATAAGACCTTGTACAAAACAATAGCTATTCATTGTTAGTCCGTGGTGTAAACGAATAGATTTCAACTTTTCAAACTTCCTAGTCTCGTTTTTAACACTAACAATGTTTTACCCATATTATATATTTTTGTCTTTGTGTTTAACAAGTTCATTCATAACGATATATAAATGAACAAAACCCTGATGTAAGAACAACGCTACACAATAAAATTTCTGTTTTGAAAAGAATAGAAGTAAAGACTAAATTAATTAAATAAGATTCTTTCTGAGCAAGATTTACCTTTGACAGTAAACCCAGACTATCATCAATAACTCATTCTGTATACAACATACATGTATATGGCACCGTTATATGTTGTAACGCCGCTCAATGTCGCATTTGCCGCCATATGTCGCACAAATACCGCTGAATATCACAACGGTAATATCGCAACACTAGCATTTAATGTCGCAAGATCGATATTCATTATCAAAGCACAGAAGGCGCTGAATTTGTTTGGGTCTCAGAATGTCAGAAAGGTGATGGTTGTGAGATTATAAACCAATATATTCTATTTGTATAGTGCCACCAATGCTTTCTAGTGTTTTAACTGTAGTAAATTGGCTATAAGACTAATTGTTACACTGAAAGTCAAATGAAGAAGAAAAAATGAGTTGCCCAACTGGGGTTTGAACTCCAGACCTCTCGATTCATAAGCGAGCGTGCAAACCCCTCTGCCACGGTGAAGTTAGATGTCAATGAGCTGAAGAAAACCATTTTATTCTAAATTAGGGTTTGTAACTCTTATTATTTCTACGCTTAACCTGTTGTTTAACACAGATGTAAATAATCATAGAGCTTACTGTAAGCATGTTTATCTATAAAGAATGAAGCAATATTAGAAATCTTCGACCATTCGGGAACTACTTTGCTTGAAAATTAATGCGCCTATCATTTGACAATCTTAACGCATTGATCTCCTCTGAATTTTTCGGCGTTAGTGTACATATAAAGGGAAGTAATCGCTTCGAAAATCGGACTACGTTAGGCATTTGCAATTAACAGCATTAGGCTTTGAAATTTCGCTACCATTATTTGTTTGGTCTGACGAACCAAACAAATAATAAAACTGAGTTCTCTCATGGTTTGTTATCACACATGATTAAAATACAAAATTTATGATTCTGCGTAGTATTACTTTTCATTCAGTTAAATCATATTTTATCGCTTTTTTCTATGCAAACACATACAAGGTCACGTGCGATCAAAAGACAAAACATTAAGGAATAAATTTGCAGTATTTACATGAATGCTGTAGTTTACGAAAACCAAAATGGTCTGACCACAAGTTTTGATTTTAAATCATATACCAGTGCACTTTAAATGTAATTTTTGTTTGCACTTAAAATGTAAAAATCCTGAATTTAAATATAATGTGCACGTAAAACCTTTAAAGTAATATTGATTTGCGTACTTTTGCAACTTTATAACTGCCGTGTGTTAGAATCCCGCCAGGGTCTCATAAATAAATTATTTTTTTTAAATTCTTTAAGCGACCAATTTTCTTCTTTATTTGTAATAAAAACCTAATTAGAAGTTACAAAGTTCAATTGAGCTTTTCAATTTATATTCAGTCTTTTAAAGCTTCTCCTTATTATAAATTGATTAATAAACTACACACATATTTTTGTTTATCATAAATAGGATTTTCAAACTTCTTATTAAGAGCTAAAAACTTGTTACTAGGCTTATTTCTCCTAATTTTGTGTACATTAGTTGCAAATTGGAGTAAAGAATAATTTTCTCTATTTTGGAGAATCAAAGTTAATTAATTAGCCTGTTGTAGTTCTAAATCAAAAGTGAAAACATCCTTATTTTGCTTTTAAAATTCCTATACAGAAATAACAAATTCGTTATTATGCTTTTAAATCTTTTTTTTTTTTTTGAGAGTTTGCAACACTTTTTGAAAGCGATGTTATTTTTATAAAGATTTTCGACCATGCGACCACATACATGCATCGAGGACATGTTTAAAGAAAGTGACCGTGCGAACCACATACACGCATCACAATAATTCAACTTCTCTTCAGAGAAAGGGAAAAAATAAATTGTCCGCCCTTTTATTTAAGGGCAAACTTTAAAATCATGCCACTTCCCTCATTTTTGTTTAAAAGGAGGCTAATTTCTACAAATATGCATTGAGTTGGTTTATATACAGCAATAGTATTGCCAACAAAGTGGGGTATTGGTTGATGTCCGCCAGGAAATTTAAATAGATCGTATATAATTTCTTTGGAAATTTTGAGTTAAACTTTAATGATTCTTTTCATTCTCCGTATATAACAGAATTTGTCTAATTTTGCAAAACATGAACGTTTCTAAACGTTTTATATGCATTAAATAGGGGAGTCATATTTCACATTTTGTTTGCAAATATTAACCTGGGGGAATTTTTGCGGAAGTGCATTAATTTTCATATTCGACTTATACTACTTTTTAATAGAAAATGAAATGTGATTGGGGAAAAAAAACTTGTAGAGCCGACAATGCTGACACTGGTAAGACTGTACATATCTGAATTTGTAAAATGCATTATATTTTTAAGACCTAGGAATATCACGAGTTAGTCAGCCATAACTACAGAGCCTGCCTGGTCAGTCAACCTTGCTACTATGTATCTCTATACTGGTAAAATAATTTCGGTTCAAGCATTGTAAAGGAAGGTACAGTGTTGTTAACAGTGGTCATATTTACACAAATGCTTTTGATCTAAGCTGATTTAAAATTCTAACAATTTCTTTTACACAGTTTTCAAATCCGCCTTTATGCCTATGTTACAATGGTATATGCCTTTAAACTTGCATTTGTTTTATTTTCTTGTGGAAAAAGTTATCAGTGCATCAAAGAAACACTTTTTAATGACACACAGTAAACGTTATTTCAACATCAGACAGAGTTCATTAATTCAATGCCATTTCACATTATTTACCTAAAAATATAAGGATTAACACTACGACTATAAACTTAACAGTGAATGACAAAACAGATTACTTACATACATAGAAAAATTCGGTCGTACTTAATCGTGGTTTGTCCTGATACTTCGTGTCAATAAAAAAGCTTTTTCTATGCACCTTTCGCATAAACATGTTGTCTGTTATCAGAAAAAAGTTTACAAACGATAGAGTAAAGACTTATAAGTACGATACCAATAATAAAAGTCAGCTTGACTTTCTGTAAGAGTGTTAGCCAGTTTCGGAGTATCTTCCGTCATCATAGGCAGCCTCAAAATACATGTGTATTTTCGCCCACAAAGGCAGCATTTCTCTTCGGACGCCTATAACATTCTCAAGAAAAGACACACTGGGTTTATATTTTGATATTGGGGTTGAGGCTTTCATCCAAGCATGTGGCTGTTACACACGTTAATTAAAAATTGGCTATATAATGTCATTTATGTTTATGTAACGTAATCGTGAACATTTGCTAACAAATATCATCCAGTAAATATTTTGTAAACGCTCCAACACCATACTTATAAACACTTTCATTTTTGGTAAAAATACAACACATTTGCTTATGCTTCAATAATTTGGTAAAATTAACTAAACTAAATAAATTTACTGGTTAAGGATTATTAAATTGATTTCGCTACTCATCACATTACTAATTCTAAGCGCAATTAAGTCTCTTTGCATAAACAGATGGTATTGAGTGAGTGTAAATTCGATACTTAATTTAAAACAACACAACAACAACAGTATGCCCAAAGAACGCCCAGAACAGTAAAATTAAAAAAAAAGATGCACCAGGCCGGTTTTAATGGGTATTGTAAGCTATAAGATGAAGACAGTATATAACTTGAAAGTATTAAGACATTGTCACTTCTGTGTAAGATACATGCAATTTTAACTAAAAAAATGCTGTTCATTTAAATTAGAAGTCATTATCGGAAATGACACTGATATTACGTAACCGTAACGTAATGAAAACATTATTCGCTCCGCGTTCTATTTCGCCATTATTTTTGCAATACTTGCAACAGAAACTGAAAAAATTTTAATTAAAATTT
>NW_026852056.1:0-62015 GCF_026571515.1 Ruditapes philippinarum
GGAGGAAAGGTTTTTTACATGTTTTGTTTCATGTTATTGGCAGATCAGTTTAAGGAAAGAAAACGGGAATGCATTTGAAATTGCAATAAAATTATTTTTTTTTGCAATCTCTTATCGTTCATTTCAATACATGTGCATACAAAAATAAATAGATAAATAAAAATAGATAAATAAGCAAAAATGCTATATCCTCAAGGGTAAGTTAATCTACGATGTTAAACAGTAGGCTTAAACATGATTAAATATTTGTACCAGCATTTGTCAATTGTTGTTTACTCTTATCCGCTTCAGTGATTATCCGAATTCACTGACAGTTTCCATTAATTTTCATTACTTAATCACATGTCATTAAATCTATTACAGAAGATAAAAAGATACTTCTTTTGCATTATATCAAAATATTTATTGAAGGTGACAAAAAACAATCAATTAAGCAATTATAGTAGATATCAAGGCAAGCTAAGTGTAATTTTCACACCTTCGCAGATCATACGTTTCACCCATTATATAACAATTTGGTGTTGTTTACATCTGCAAGATGTGCGATTTTTTGTTATTTTGAATGTAGGTGTGACATTTGGCAAAATCTGTTCGGATCCCAGAGGTTAATTCTAGAGTAAAAAAGAACAAAAATTGAAAAAATCGTCCGGAATTCGGAGTAGACAGGTTCCGGATCCGAAAGGTTTTTTTACTATTGAAAATAGAATGAATAAAATCGGGACCGGACACTTCGTTCGGATAAGAAAGGATTCCGGATTAGAAGGGTTCGGATTAGCAAGGCTCCACTGTATCAACATAAAACTTAAGGTATTTAATGATCATGGTAAGATGTTGAAAAGCACACTTATTATAATGAAATATTCCCCTTGTATGATAACTGTTCAATATTAAGAAATGTTCATATATTTATTTTATATGTAATGATAAATTTAATTTTCAATGATCTAATTTCAGGAGGTAATAAAGAGAAAATGCCTTCACTTTCATCAAAAAAGATGAGGGATGGAAAAAAGGCGCAACAGAAAGATCATGGGGAAAAGAAGGTTTATCAAGGTGGGGGTGAAATGTAGACGTTTTAACTGTAACATCCAAAACCCTTTTGTTTCTTCATAAAAATTTTCTTTTGTATTAGTTGTTTATTTTTCAAAATGGACTTGGGAAAAGATCTTTGGTTTTTTGTTTTATTTTATGGGGCATGAAAAATGCTCTTTCTTTTTTAAATGATAAATGGATTTTTCTTCAAAAATTTTGGGCACAAAAAACTTTTGAACAAAAAAATTTCAAGGGAAAACCAAAATTTTTTTGATCTTTCACTTATTAATGACCTTGGCCTTGAAGGTCAAATTAGTGAATTGCTTGATTTTGCTATAATTGGCTATAATTTTTTTTTAATTAATAGATTGTCTTTGTACTTGAGCAAACTTCATAAAGAACAATATCTTAAAGAAAATGAAACAGAGTTTGACCTGACTTATAAATGATTGGCCTTTAAAGATCAAATTTTAATTTGACCTTGTCATTAAAGGTCAAGTTATTGAATTTGCTACCATTGGCCAAAACTTCGTTATATATTTAAAGATGTTTTTATGGTAAAAACTTCATTTTAATTTTCTTAGCAGATGACAGTGATGAGGAGGTTTATGACAATGAATTTGAAGATTCTACAGGTAGGTATTAGTTAAGTTCAAATGTTAAATTTCATGTAATATAATCTCCTATTTCAATACAGAAGTTTAACAAATAAGTATGAATTGACATCTCACTGTTTAAAACCAATAAAATGTAAAAAAAATATTTGTGTCAAGAAAATTGAAAGATAGAGCAAAGTAAAAAGTTGAAAGGATAAAAAAAATCTATGACATTAGTAACATTGACCTAAGACAGTTTACAGACGTTTTTGAGAGTTTTCATAGAGACATATAGGCTAAATTAAAACTCTTCAATAGAAGTTCTTTAAACTATGCATGTTGTTAGAATATGATAACAAAGATTTAAGAGAAAAGAAATTTTGGGTAGGAGCTGTTGCTTTTGAGTAATCTGAGATTTGATGATAATATCAGCATTTTGTTGTTAAAGTAATTGAAAAAGATCAGTTGTGTACAATATCTTCAAAATTGCACTATTTTTTTTGTGAGCTTTGAAATACTGGTATTTAATGCAACACTGTCATTTAAATACTGTTGTAGTTACATTTTACATTTTAGTGATGTTAATAGTTACTTCTAAGTTTTACGCAATATATAGTTTGATATATCCTTTTTTGTGTCGCCTCTACGGAGTAGTGGCGACATATAGGGATCACTTCTCCGTCGTCTGTCTGTCCATCTGTCTGTCTGTCCGTCCATCACAAAACTTGTCCGGACTACTCCTCATAAACTACTGGTGCGATTTCATCCAAACTTTACAAGAATGATCAGTACCAAGTCTAGTTGTGCATATTGTCAGCATTTCCCGGTTCAATGATTTTTGTCAGAGTTATGGCCCTTTAATAATTTTTAATTTTATAGTTTGTCCGGACTACTTCTCTTATACCACTAATGCAATTTCAATGAAACTTTACAGGATTGATCTGTAGCTCAAGTCCTTGCGCATATTGCACGGGTTTTCCGGTTAAATGATTTTTGGCCGAGTTATGGCCCTTTGATAAAAAGGTGTTTTTTTCTGTGTGTTACCAGATACGCAAAAGCTTGTCCGGACTACTCCTCATAAACTACTGGTGCAATTTCATCCAAACTTTACAGGAATGATCAGTACCAAGTCTAGTTGTGCATATTCTCAGCATTTTCCACTTCAATGATTTTTGTCAGAGTTATGGCCCTTTAATAATTTTTATTTTTAAAGGTTGTCTGGACTACTTCTCTTAAACCACTAATGCAATTTCAATGAAACTTTACAGGATTGATCTGTAGCTCAAGTCCTTGCGCATATTGCACGGGTTTTCTGGTTGAATGATTTTTGGCCAAGTTTTGGCCCTTTGATAAAAAGGTGTTTTTTTCTGTGTGTTGCCAGATACACAAAAGCTTGTCTGGACTACTCCTCATAAACTATTGGTGCAGTTTTATCCAAACTTTACAGGAATGATCAGAACCAAGTCTAGTTGTGCACTGTCCGTCTGTCACAAAATTTGTGCCAACATGAAATTGGCCATCATGAGGCGACACATGTGATTACTGATCGCTCTTGTTGTATTGAATATATACTTCTTTTACTTCTCTTTTCTTTGCCATTTTAAGGAAATCCCCTTGAATTTACTAAAGGATTGGTCTCAGTTAAAAAATGTAATGAAGGCTCAATTCTAAAACTGAAATGCACAGTGAACAAACAAGACATGAAAGCCATGTGGTACAAAGATGAAAAGCGGCTGGAACAGAATGAGAGAATCACACAGATATCAAAAGATTTAACACATATCCTTGAGATACAAAATGTTTCCCAATCAGATGCTGGAGAGTACAGAGTTAAAATTGAAAATCTGGAGTTAACATCAAAGGTCACAGTTAAAGGTATTAAAAGTTTGTGAATATCTTTTTATCATCATTGTGTGTTAACATATTTGATAGGTTGTTTAGCTTTACTGATTTTAAATTATATATTGACATCATTATTAGGCAGTCTATCAGAATGGTAGTCAGCAGAACAAAGGGAAACAATGGATTTTATTCTTTGTTTTATAGAAAAAGAGACGTTTGTCTGTTTTTTATAGAAAAAGAGACATTTGTATCTTCAACAACAGAAAATAAAATAATTGTTCCATTGTTTCATTATGATTATCATCATTAGTTGCATGTATATCTGTACTGGGAATTAAAGTCAAACACTATTAAGTGACTGCATGCAGATGGGAAGTGGCTTAGAACAAACAAAGCATGGGAAAGGGTCAAAATTATTCATGATATCTTTCCTTTGTAGTGGGGAAATTTTTCATTTACATTTATATAAATGTTTGTTCATTATAACACTCTGATAACCTTTAAAGATGCTTAAACAAAGAAATGACTTAAAAATGGCTAAATACATTAAAGATATATTGAGGAATTGATCGGGGGAATTTAAAGTGGTCATATGTAAGACAAAAGTTCATGTGGTTCATGGCAGTTGGCTAAGTATCTAGATGACTCTTGATTTTTAGGTAAAAAATCAAGGTCACCATGCCCAATAAGATATATGTTTATCAGTATTTGAAATAATAATTTTATTGCCATTGCTTTGCAAAATTTAGATGTTCCACTAGCTTTTCAACAAGAATTAGTTATGGAGGACAGTCTAAAGGAAGGCTTAAATCTAAATCTAAGATGTTCTATGAACAAACTACACACAGTACCCACATGGTACAAAGATGGGAAGCCACTGGAACAGAATAAAAGAATCACACAGACATCAGAAGGTCTCAGCCATATCCTTGAGATACAAAATGTTTACCTACAAGACTCCGGAGTGTACACAGTTAAAATTGAAAGTCTGAGTTCAACATCAAAGGTCACAATTTTAGGTCAGTTCATTTTCAAAGCACTGTTAGAAAATTAGTTCAGCAATAAAAAGAATACTTTGTCTTTTCTTACTTAGGTGACAGTGTGAGCGTTTATGTATCACTTGCTTTTAAGTTTTATGCTCAACTTCTTTTTCAGAATCATATCTCAAGAACGATTTAAGATAATTGCTTGTTACTTCATACATGTCTTTGAGATCATAATAGGTGTCACTCTCCAAGGCCTGTATCTCTAAAATTGATTTTTACATAATTATGGTCCTTTTTAGTCCCCTACCGGTTTACCGGAGGGGACTTTAGGTTTTCCCCTGCGTCCGTCCGTCAGTCCGTCCGTCAGTCCGTCTGTCCACAAAACTGGATCCCGCGATAACACAAAAAGTACTGAAAATATTTTAATGAAACTTGGTATATGGATAGATGGCAGTATGGAGATTATGCACGTCTTTTTCTTTTCTTCCTATGTTGAAAATTCTGGTTGCTATGGCAACAAATAGACTGAAAATATGGCAGATTTTACACATAACCTGGATCCAGTGATAACGTTAAAAAGTATTGAAAATATTTTTATGAAACTTGACATATGGGTAGATGGCAGTATGGAAATTATTGCACACATCCTTTTCTTATCTTCCTGTGTTGAAAATTTTTGTTGCTATGGCAACAAATAGACTGAATTTTCAAGATTTCTGATTCTAGTTTTTTTTAAGTTTTTTCACTATAAGTTCTTTATTTCTTAAGGTATTTTCTTCAAACTTTAAAAATAAGTTGCTAGTCATCAACCACATCATATGTGAAAAGTTTACAACTCTAGCACAAAATTTATCAGAATTACCTCCCTTGAACTTAAAATTTTCATGAAAAAAAAACATTGTTTTTTTTTAATAACTTCTTTTTTTCTGAAAACGTATCTACTTCAAACTTCATATAAATGTTTCTTATTATTAGCTCAACATTTGTGAGTGTTCAATACTCTAGCAAGACTATTTCCAGAATTATGCCCCTTTTGAACTTAGACTTTTTTTTGAGAAAATTGGTAATTTTTAATCCAACTTCTTCAATCATGATAGAATTTTCTTCAAAACTCCCACATCATTATAATATGACAAGGTTTATAAATCTAGCATCCATATTTCCAGAATTATCTCCTCCTTAAACTTTTAATTTTTTCCTATTTGTTCTTTTAACTTTCATTTACTTCAATTTCAAAAAATAAATATTCAATATTTCATACCTTCATTACTAATTGTTCTTTGTTACACTCACATCATGTATGACATCGTTATCTCCTTTTTTTTTAAAATTTTGCTTTTAAAATGTTATATTTTGATAACAGGGATGTTTAAAAAATAACTTTAGACTGTCCTTCAGTCCGTCTGTCTGTCTGTTCACTGTGATCACTTTTTAAGAACTTTTTCAACAAATTTACTTAAAATAGAAACATAAGTGAATGGCCAATGGCCCTTCAGAATGTTGCTTGGGCTCTTACCGGTAGGGGACTTATGGATTGCTTGCAATACTATGATAATTGCTTGTTTGAAGTTAGAATTTACCTGGTTAAAACATTCGATGCAACATCAATCCTACAAACTACTGAAAGTATTCACTGGAAATTCTGTACATGTCTTAGGAATCATAAGTGAATGTCACATTTTAAAACTCTTAACACTCGACACACATTTTGACTGAATTAAAGCCTTTTATGAGCTTAGAAAATTCCTGGCATTATAAATTTTCAAAACGACTGAAGGTATCAACTAAAAACTTGAAACATGTCTTCTGGATCATAATTGGAGATCACTATACAAGGTTCACAACTCTGGCATGAAATTTTACTGATTTATGGCGGTTTGTGAATTTAGGAAATTATTTATTTAAGCTTTGCATGCAAAATTTATCTTTTAAACTACCAAATGTATTCACTTGTAACTTTATTCATGTTTTGACATTATAATAGAAGGTTAGAACACAGACTGTGAATTTATGGATGAAATGTTAAATAGCTGAGTAAAATATGACAAAAATACGAATTTGAAATTGTTATAACAGTTTGATACCAGTCTTATTGACAGGTCAAATCTTACAGAAGGTGGATAAACTCTTACTTGTACATACACCTCACATTGTCTGCGCTCATGATGACCTAATTGCAATGTTTAATTATACATCAGTTGTGCTGCAGTTTCTAATTGTGCTATTTATGATTGTCTGTCATTGTTGTCTTAAAGGTTTCATTTAATAACTCAGATTAAATGTACCTCTACATTATATATATTTATTTTAGAGAAGCCTTTAGCAGTGACATTATCTTTACAAAAGACAAAGAAAGTAGAGGAAGGCAAAGATGTACAGATGAAATGTATAGTTTCAAAACCAAATCAGAAAGCAAAGTGGACATTTAATGGCAAAGTGATAAAAAATATGGAGACAAGAATTCTTGTAGAATCATCAGAAATGGTCCATCAGCTTACTATCAAAAATGTTACTATGGATGATGCTGGAGAATATTGTCTTGAAATTGAGGATCTTCAAGAAAAGACATTTCTTGAAGTCTGTGGTAGGTTTATTATGATATTGGCACTCTTTTCCTTATTTAACCTTTTCCCTTATATAAGCGTGTTTCGACGGCTTTTGCCCCCCCCCTTTTTGAGGCCTCAAACAGTGAAAAAATGTCCTATTTAGACCTCAAACACTGTTTTTTCGGTTGAGAAATGTTGTTAAAAGAAGTGACCATTTTTTCGGCGCCGTCCCCCATCCAAATAATACATCAGGGGGTTGCCAGAAGGGGGATGTGCCCCCTTCTGTTTGGGGGGTTTGAAGGGGGGCGGAGTCCCCCTCATCGCCAAGAAAATTTTGGACTTGTGAGAGGCTTAAAATGACCCCAGGTTGATCATAAGGTAACGTGTAACCAACGCTGAAAAGCCTTTGACTCTATCTCAATCCCTTGAGAAGTTGCAGCATTTTGAAGTAAATTTTGATGGAAAAAATCGAGGCAAAAAAGTGATTTTTGGCAATTTTGAGATGTCCCCTCGTTGCCATGGTAACAGGAAATTTAAGACTGAGCATGTCGTTACAAAGGCAATGGTCCAGTCAACATTTGTGCCAAGTTTGATTAGTATTGAAGCATTTTTCATAGTTTCATAGCAGTTTGAACTTGTAAGAGGAGGCTTTTCAGTGAAAATGGCCATTTTTCACAATATGCTCATGGGGGAAAGGGTTAAATCAAGATCAGATACAGTAAGAACAGTAAGACACTCCAAAAACTGGAATCATCTGAAAACTGCATGATTTTAAAAGTCCCATATTTCCCTGAAAAGTTCATTAAAAATATCCTCTAAATACCAGAACATCTGGATTCCAAAACCCGACAATTTTCTTTGGCTTCTATTTTCTAAGCATCAGAAAACTGGCAGCTATTTAGGTGTCAACTTTCTGGGTATTTTAATGTGGATTAGAACATAATCATAACAGGTGATATGTTTAATTACCTGCTTATCGTCGCCTGCTTTATCAATGCAGGTGTGACAAAACCCCACGCGTCAAAACCCCACATATCAAGATTGTCTAGTGTAGACAAAACACCATACATGAATTTTATGGAGTGGCCAAAACCCCATACCTTTTATTTTATAGAGTGGAAATAACCCCACCCTTTCCATTACTATTAGTCGTGTAGTCCTTTGATTAACAACAAAATAACTGACATTGTTGTCTTTTAGAATAATAAATGTTAATTAAGGTTAATGAATGTTTACCCTTTGATTTTTATTGAACAGTTTGTAATTTTGAATGTTTAATAGAACAGTTTGTAATTTTGAATGTTTAATCTTTGATTTTGATTGAACAGTTTATAATATTTGCACAGTCTATTATCATTCAATCATATTGTATTGTTGTATATTGAAATGAAATATGACATACAATTATTTATCATGATCAAAGGAACTGCATAAAATAATTAAAGTAATTATATCAAACTTAAGTAAATACTCTGTTTTGTTCTTTTCTTACAAGATCCAAATCATATGAATTGTATGGTTTATAATAAATAATTAGAAAGTGTGTGGTTATCTCCACTCTCTAATGTTAAAGCTGGGTTTGTCCACTTTATAAAATGTGTTTGTGGGGTTTTGAGCTGTGCAGTTTTGTCCTACATTCTTGAAAAACACTTCCAACTTGTCAGTTTGTGTATATTTCAAAAGCCAAAGTTCTAGTTCAGAAAATGTGTTTTGATTCCTATATAATTTTCTGAATTATATTTATGAATTCGCAAAATGAAATTCCTCAAGACATGTATTGTAAAATGAAATTTAAAAAAGGACTAATTAACCCTTTCCCCCATGAGCATATTGTGAAAAATGGCCATTTTCACTGAAAAGCCTCCTCTTACAAGTTCAAACTGCTATGAAACTATGAAAAATGCTTCAATACTAATCAAACTTGGCACAAATGTTGACTGGACCATTGCCTTTGTAACGACATGCTCAGTCTTAAATTTCCTGTTACCATGGCAACGAGGGGACATCTCAAAATTGCCAAAAATCACATTTTTGCCTCGATTTTTTCCATCAAAATTTACTTCAAAGTGCTGCAACTTCTCAAGGGATTGAGATAGAGTCAAAGGCTTTTCAGCGTTGGTTACACGTTACCTTATGATCAACCTGGGGTCATTTTAAGCCTCTCACAAGTCCAAAATTTTCTTGGCGATGAGGGGGACTCCGCCCCCTTCAAACCCCCAAACAGAAGGGGGCACATCCCCCTTCTGGCAACCCCCTGATGTATTATTTGGATGGGGGACGGCACCGAAAAAATGGTCACTTTTTTTAACAACATTTCTCAAACGAAAAAACAGTGTTTGGGGTCTAAATAGGACATTTTTTCACTGTTTGAGGCCTCAAAAAGGGGGGGGGGGCAAAAAGCCGTCGAAACACGCTTATATAAGGGAAAAGGTTAACAAAAAATGATGAAAAACCTTGGAATCACTCAAAATCTAGTTTTTCCATGTTAACATGTGGTCTTTTACCTAATTTTGGTGAAAAATTGTTGTTTTGTAACATTTATATTTTTTTTAGTTAACCCTTTCCCCATGAGCATATTGTGAAAAATGGCCATTTTCACTGAAAAGCCTCCTCTTACAAGTTCAAACTGCTATGAAACTATGAAAAATGCTTCAATACTAATCAAACTTGGCACAAATGTTGACTGGACCATTGCCTTTGTAACGACATGCTCAGTCTTAAATTTCCTGTTACCATGGCAACGAGGGGACATCTCAAAATTGCCAAAAATCACATTTTTGCCTCGATTTTTTCCATCAAAATTTACTTCAAAGTGCTGCAACTTCTCAAGGGATTGAGATAGAGTCAAAGGCTTTTCAGCGTTGGTTACACGTTACCTTATGATCAACCTGGGTCATTTTAAGCCTCTCACAAGTCCAAAATTTTCTTGGCGATGAGGGGGACTCCGCCCCCTTCAAACCCCCCAAACAGAAGGGGGCACATCCCCCTTCTGGCAACCCCCTGATGTATTATTTGGATGGGGGACGGCGCCGAAAAAATGGTCACTTTTTTTAACAACATTTCTCAAACGAAAAACAGTGTTTGGGGTCTAAATAGGACATTTTTTCACTGTTTGAGGCCTCAAAAAGGGGGGGGGGGGGCAAAAAGCCGTCGAAACACGCTTATATAAGGGAAAAGGTTAAGACAAAAAAGTTGAAAAGTAAAAACAAAAGGTTTTAAACAAAGACAATGTTCAAATGTTCACATCATAATTACCAATAAATGTATAAAACCTAAAAATTGGAATCCTCTGAAAACCAGACTTTTGGTCAAGGCTGCAGGTAGTGCCCAGTTTTCAGAATTTTTACTGACTTGTGTTAATATAGTAAGTGATGAAAATCTATTGTTTAATTGATGGCTTGATTGGTTGGTTAGTTGGTTTCTTTCTTTTTCTTTCTTTCTTTCTTTCTTTCTTTCTTTCAAGGTCAAATTTTAAATAAAAATATGAAGATGTGTATAGGGACCATGAAGTCATCATATATTGAGGGACTGTAACACAAATGGTCATTATAATATTATGGCTTTGAAACATGTAATTAAGGTCAATATATGCAAGGTCAAGGTCACATAAGATGATGAATTATCCATATTTTGTCTTGGGCATATCTCCTACATGCATGGAAGAGTTTTTACAATACTTCATAGAAATGTTGACCAGCCTGAGAGCAGGCTCCAGGTCATAGGGCAAAGACACCGAGCAAAACTTTCATATTGGGATTTTAATATAATTTTGCACACTTAATGCCCACCATTTTTAGGTGGAGTATCACTCATTGAGGTCAAAGTTCAGAAAAAAATATGAAGATGTGTATAGGGACCATTTAATTATCATAAGCAAAAAAGGTAACAGTAATGACTATGGCTGTGACAAATGTAATGTAGGTTATTAATTGCAAGGTCTCAACAGATGATTGAATAACTAGATATATTCCAGACCTTATCTCCTACATGCATGGAGGAGGTTTAATATTACTTTATAGAATTGTTCACTGCCCTGAGACATAGTGTTCTGAGCAAAAATAAGGTGTCTAGGTCAAAGGTTAGGGTCACAGATCTCTGAAAAGCACTTGTCCGGAGCAAAAGTTCTTTATGCATTGAGGTATTTTAGTATAACTTATCACAAAGTTTTATCATTGTGAGGCTGAGTGTGGTAAATAAAATTCAGGTCCTTGTAGCCAAGATCAAGGTCACACATAGAGGTAGAATTTGAGATATAAAGAGGTAGAATTTGAGATATAATACAAAAATATGTAAAGGACCAACTTGATTGCCACACTTCTTATCACCCACAGCTCCTCCTAAAGCTTTTGTGATGGGCATATTTTGTAATAAAGTCACCCTTGTTATAATTATATATTTTTATCTTTACATAAAAGAATTATATAGAATAATTAAATATGGTATAGGTTTTTCATGCAGGTGCTTTATCCACAATTGGTGGAAATTTAATGTAACATAGACATTGGCCCTATGACATTTGACCCCCTCCTCCAGTCTTAAAATGTATCCTTGAACCTTTGCTCCCCAAGTTAAGATAATTATGATTCTGACATTTGCTAATTATGATTTTATGTAAGATGCATTATTAAGTTTATTTTAAGATAATAATGCATTAATTGTTGACTAAATTTTCATATCACGTGCTTTGTTTAACACTTTTGAAATCAGTGCGTTTCTTTGCCATACATATTATATCTACATGTATTTGGGAGCTAATGTCCGAGGTGAATTTTCCACTAGTATGTATATTGTCCATTATTGCATCTTTGAAATGGAGGGCAAATTTCTGTGGGATCAAATGTCCTTATACTAACATGAAACATGTCTTCATTCATCATAATTATGTTGGTCACTGTCAAAGTCTCATAAACATAGCATGATTTCTAAGTGAACTAATAATTCCTCTTTTATGAACTTTGTTAGGATATAATCAAATCAAAAAAAAAAGTTGTGTCCATCCTATACTTTTTTACATAAATTATCGTTATAGATGACACAGAGAATGAAGATATTGGAGGAGCTAGAGGAAACAGTTCACCAATTTTCAACTCTTCTAGTAGACCTGATGAAATTGGTGAATATGTCCGATTAAAAGACACAAGCCATGTAAATGAAAATGCAACTCATGACTATGTTAATATAGCAGGTCAGGATGATACTGTGGGGTCGAATGAACAGATGGCAAAACAAAACAGTTTAACTACTTCTAAGTCAAAGACTAAATTTGGACACTCACTTACTCTAAAAGAAACACAGAGATCATCTAAGACAGTATCTTGTGGCAATGAGGATGGAAAATTTAATGATGATTCCCACTCATTAACACTAAACCCTTCAACTGGTGTTTGTCAACTGAAAAAGAACAGATCAGCAGCTGTACCTGCAAGTAAAAACCTGCTGATACCTGAAAAGGGGCATGGCCTGCATACAGCTTCAGTACAAACTGTACAACAAAGTTCTTCAAAGATTGTAAAAGGAAAGCCAATGGTAAATCTGTGTGGTAAAGATCAAGGAGATTCAAGTCAAAGCGATGATGAAAGCAATCCTCACTCAAGCAATGAAGACCCTGATGTTGATGAACTTACAGCATCATTTAAATCTCGGCTTAAACTAAATGGCAAGTTTAATAAGCTGGTTTACTTTCATTTAATGAATAAGCAAAGATAAATTAACTGAAATATTATATTATATCAGAAAAAATGTACATATGTACTGAGTTTAGATGCACAAATTCAAAAGCCATAGATGATATTTATGCCCCCAAAAAGTGGGGTGCATAAAATTATAGCGCTGCACTTGTCCGTCCGTCCATAGGTCTGTCCGTTCCAACATTTTGGCTTTAGGGGCTATTTTCTTTGTTATTTTCTTTGTTTTCTTAAGGGCTACTAGCCCCTTAACCCTTTGATCACGGAATGAACCTATTGTTCTCTTTTGTTCTCTTTACTATTATAAACCCAAAATGTTTGCTCGTCCTTCCGTCTGTCCGTCCGTACATCTGTCTGTACGTCCCGCAACTCCTCTTAAACCGGATGGCAGATTTTGCTTAAATTCCAGGGATGAACAACCTTAATGTGTAGATGGTAGTAAAGGAAGGAATTTTTGCTGCAACCAAATTTAACAGAATTATGGCCCTTTGTTGATTTTTTCACTATATACCATATAGAAATTTTGTGAACGCAACTCCTGTTTAACCAGATGGCAGATTTTGCTTAAATTTCCAGGGATGAACAACAATGGCCCTTTGTTGATTTTTTCATTATATACCATATATATGTTGTTAGTCGGGGCATCCGTGTCTTTTGGACACAGTTCTAGTTTTATTCTAAGAAGCGAGAAATCCTAATTCAATAATGTGAGGGCGAGGAGAAAGACTGAATTGTTAACTGAAATCACTGTGCACAGTTTAGTCAATCACTAGGTTAAGATACAATTTGTATGGTTTACTTGTAAGTTAATTTTATATCAGCTGTATTTTTAAAGTGACAAAAATTAGAAAGTATATCCTAAAAAATTCAAATTTAAGAATACTGTAACTGTCATTTACAAAATTTGTTAAATATTTACAATCCAGGTGAAACTAATATTCATAGCAAAATGTGATAAAATTACTATTTATGTTGCCAAAGTTTACAATCCTCTGTAATAATAGTAATAGAAGTTAATAGTAAGTTATGAATGATATGACAATTTAACCAAGGTTAAATCATTTACTTTGTATAATTTACAATATATTTATTCATTAGAAAAAAATGTATAATTTACAATATATTTATTCATTAGAAGAAAGTGTTAGTTTTCATAAAAAAACACATGAATCCTGAGGTGTGCAGCTTTAATGTACATAGATATACAGTTTGACTTCACATTAAAAAGTCAGAAAAACTGTAAATATTTTTCATTGTCATTCTTTCCTCATTGTTTTTTCTTTCAGAGAAAAGTGATAGTAAAAATATATTTTATACAAAAGAACATACAACAAGTGTAAAATGAAGTGCTAAAATTATCACAATGTTTTCAGGTATTATTATTAGATATTATTATTCAAAATAAACATCTTTGTCTTGTTTAGATTCTGATGCAGATTCTGCTGGGAGCTTACCACAAACAGATGACCAACAAATTGCAGGCCAACATGGAGCATCTGGACAAGCAGGTATTGTTAGATTTCTTTTTCTGATAATTTATAATTCTGATAATTTATAATTTATAGTATGAAATTGTTGAAATTTGTAAGTAACTTTTCACAGAGGTGAAATGTCAGATTCATGCTTGACTAAACAATTGTTTTCTCAAGAAGCTTTCATTTGGTAATACATTTGTGCAGAGATTTTTTTCTGTGATAAAACAATGTATGCAAAGCTTATATCTAACATCTAAATGTTGTGGTCAAATGAAAGATAAAACAACTGGTAAATGCTTGTAAGAGGTAACATTCTTGCATAGCAGACTGGCTTTCCGTGTGTTTTAACCATGCCGGAAATTTCATCTGGCATGGGGGGTGCCATATGTAATGATATAAATTTCTGTTGAAAATAAAGATAAAGAATTTAAATTATAATGGAATATTGTAGAATATGCAAGAAAAAATATCTGACATGTTTGCAGTTCGGATCTATATGAGTCCCTCTGAGTAACCCGCCCATGGGCGGTAACGAGGCTTGCAGAGTTACTGCCAACTGGGCAGGTCACCTCGGGACAGATATTCTGGTCCGAACCGTAACATGTGACAGATATTATTACTCTGTTACTTCACTGCAGATATTTTGCTGCACAATTGAAAACCTACATCAGATAGAAATACTTAATTATACTCGAAAATTTTACTTAATTATACTTGAAAATTTTCATAGTATTTGATATTTTGGACATAGTAAAATAGTTTTACTTTGTACAAGAACTTGTAATATGTGCTTGAATTATATTTGAAAGACAGTACTGCAGTAAGTTAAAGTATCTCATCCCTTTTGTTACCTTCAGTCAGACTTCATGGCCATCCCGCGTCTCTTGTTGTTGAATTATTTCATAGGACTTTAAGACATTTGTAATGATATTGCAAGCTTTGCTGATATGTTTCGGTACTAACACTACACACACTTTGATTCCATCCTTGTAGTGATGGCATATAAAATTATTAATGTTTTATGTTGGTTTAATCTAATAAACAAATCTGTAGAGGGATATTTTTTGTCAAATATGACAAATCAAAAACTTATTGTCCCCCGCCTTTTCCAAGAAAAAAGGGGGATATAGTAATAGGCTCCGTCCGTCTGTCTGTCTGTCCGTCACACTTTCGTGTCTGGTCCATAACTTTGTCATTTATCAAAGGAATCTGAAATAACTTGGCACAAATGTTTGTTATTATTAGACAATGTGTCATTCGCAACAACCAGACCCCTACTTCCAAGGTCAAGGTCGCACTTGCTCATTCAAGGTCAACATTGCCTATTTGATGGTATATGTCGTGTCCGGTCCATAACTTTCTTATCTTTGAAGGGATTTTGTAAATACTTGCCGCAATTGTTCACAATAATGAGACGATGTGTCATGCCCAAAACCGGTCACCTACCTCCAAGGTCAAGGTCACACTTGGAGGTCAAATGATAACATAGTCTATTACAGTGTATATTTTGTGTCCGGTCCATAACTTTTTCATTTGTCAAAGGAATCTGAAATAACTTGGCACAAATGTTTGTTGTAATAAGCCCCTACCTCCAGGGTCAAGGTCTTACTTGCTCATTTAAGGTCATCATTGTCTATTTGATGGTATATGACGTGTCCGGTCCATAACTTTCTTATCTTTAAAGGGATTTTGTAAATACTTGCCACAATTGTTCACAATAATGTGATGATGTGTCATGCGCAACAAACGGTCACCTATCTTCAAGGTCAAGGTCAGACTTGGAGGTCAAAGATTAAGATAGTCTTTCACAGGGTATATTTTGTGTCCTGTCCATAACTTTTTCATAGATCAAAGGATTTTGTAAATACTTGCCACAAATAGTCACTACAATAAGACAATGTGTCTTGCACAATACCTGCATCCCTACCTTCAAGTTCAAGGTCATACTCATACTTAGAGGTCAAAAGTTAACATAGTCTGTTTTAGGGTATATTTTGTGTCCAGTCCACAACCTGGGATTTTAAAAATACTTTGCACAAATAATCACAATAATAAGATGATATGTCAGGTGCAAAACGTGGGTCCCTACCTCCAAGGTCACACTTAAAGGTCAAAGATTGACATAGTCTGTTATAGGGTATATTTTGTGTCTGATCTATAACTTCTACATAGTTAAAGGGATTTTGAAATACTTAGCACAACTAGTAATATTAATAAGACGATATGTCATGCACAACCTGCACCCCTACCTCCAAGGTCAAAGGTTAACATGATAGAATTTTAAATTCTGTGTTTCAATTTACTAGTATTTCTTTAATAAATTAATTGTTGCATTTGCAGATCTATCATTGATCATAATTTTGGACTGAAAGTCCTGAAATCCATACCTCAATCTTTTGAAATAGCACAATTTTATGCTTCATATAAAACTTCCCCGAGGCAGGGGACGTTGGTAACTCTGTTACAAATTCTTGTTTCAACTTTATAATTGTAAGTAATCAATTGTTTTGAAAATATGTTTTGTTTTACATTTAGAATGTTCAAGTATGTAGGGTTATTATACCCCCACCACAAAATGTGGGGGGGGGCTATAATGGATTCGCTTTGTCGTGTCGGTCGGTCATTCCGTCTGTCCGTTCGTCTCCATTTTCGTGTCTGCTCTATAACTCCTATACCAAATGAAGGATTTTCTTCAAACTTGGCTCAAATGTTCACCTCAACAAAGGGATGTGCAGAACCTATGTTGCCCATGTATCAGCTCAAGGTCAAGGTCACAATTGGAGGTCAAATATCAAACAATAAAATATTACACAATATGTCGTGTCCGCTCTGTAAGTTCTACACTTATTGAAAGATTTTCTTCAAACTTTGCTCAAAATAATGTTAACCCCAACAAGGGGATGTGCAGAACTCATGTTGCCCATGTGTCAGCTCAAGGTCAAGGTCACCATTGAATGTCAAATATCAAAACAATCAAATATACACACAGAATGTCGTGTCCACTCTGTACATCCTACACTAATTGAAGGATTTCTTTAAACTTGGCTCAAATGTTCACCTCAACAAGGGATGTGCAGAACCCATGTTGCCCATGTGTCAGCTCTAAGGTAAAGGTCCACAATTGAAGGTCAAATATCAAACACAATAAAATATTAGACAGCATGTTGTGTCCGCTCTGTAAGTCCTACACTAATTGAAAGATTTTCTGCAAACATGGCTCAAATGTTCACCTCAACAAAGGGATGTGCAGAACCTATGTTGCCCATGTTTCAGCTCAAGGTCAAGGTCACTATTGGAGGTCAAATATCAAACAATAAAATATTACACAGTATGTCGTGTCCGCTCTGTAAGTTCTACACTAATTGAAAGATTTTCTTCAAATTTTGCTCAAATGTTTACTTCAACAAGGGGATGTGCAGAACTCATGTTGCCCATGTGTCAGCTCAAGGTCAAGGTCACAATTGAAGGTCAAATATCAAACAATCAAATATTACACAGAATGTCGTGTCCGCTCTGTAAGTCCTACACTAATTGAAGGATTTTCTTTAAACTTGGCTCAAATGTTCACCTCAACAAGGGGATGTGCAGAACCCATGTTGCCCATGGGTCAGCTCAAGGTCAAGGTCGCAATTGAAGGTCAAATATCACACACAATAAAAAATAGGACAGCATGTTGTGTCCGCTCTGTAAGTCCTACACTAATTGAAAGATTTTCTTCAAACTTGGCTCAAATGTTCACCTCAACAAGGGGATGTGCAGAACCCATGTTGACCATGTGTCAGTTCAAGGTCAAGGTCACCATTGAATGTCAAATATCAAACAATCAAATATTAGACAGTATGTCATGTCCGCTCTATAAGTCCTACACTAATTGAAAGATTTTCTTCAAACTTTGCTCAAATGTTAACCTCAACAAGGGGATGTGCAGAACCCATGTTGCCCATGTGTCAGCTCAAGGTCAAGGTCACAATTAAAGGTCAAATATCAAACAATCAAATATTACAAAGAATGTCGTGTCCGCTCTGTAAGTCCTACACTAATTGAAGGATTTTCTTTAAACTTGGCTCAAATGTTCACCTCAACAAGGGGATGTGCAGAACCCATGTTGCCCATGTGTCAGCTCAAGGTCAAGGTCACAATTGAAATATCAAACAATTAAATATTACACTATATGTCGTGTACACTTTTTAAGTCCTACACTTATTGAAAGATTTTTTTCAATTTTGGCTCAAATGTTCACCTCAACAAGGTAATGTGCAGAACCAATGTCGCCCTTTTGCCGGCTTAAGGTCAAGGTCACACTTGAAGGTCAAAAATTGACTTAGAAAATATTTTTGAATTTTAACATGTAATTTGAATATTTCTGTAACTTTTAGAAAAGGTATTTGCTTGAAACTTAAAATATATATGAAGTGTAACAATTATTAATCTTAATTGAATTAAGATATGCTGGTCAAGTTTCATAACTCTGTATTGTGTTTTAACAAAGTTATGCCCCTTTTTAGGTCTTAAATTTACATACAATCAAATATTAGAAAATATGTTGTGATCACTCTACTAATCCTATACTAATGGAAGCATTTTCTTCAAACTTTACTCAAATGTTCACCTCAACAAGGTTATGTACAGAATCAATGTTCACCTTTGTGTCGGCTAAAGGTCAAGGTCAGACTTGAAGGTCAAAAATTGACTTAGAAAATGTTCTTAAAAATTTTCACATGTTAGTTGAATATTTTGAAACTAGAAAAGGTTTTGCTTATGAAAACTTAAAAAGATATATGGGTGTCACAAATAAGATATGCAGGTCAATTTGATACTTGTATTGCATTTTGACAAAGTTTATGCCCTTTTTAAGTCTTTTAAATTTACATACAATCAATACAGAAACAATATGTCGTGTCCGCTCTTAAAATTCTATAGTAATGGAAGGATTCTTCAAAACTTTACTCAATTGTTCACCCCCTGGGCAATGTGGCAGATCCATCTTACCCTTGTCCAGCTTAAGGTCAAAGGCCACACTTGAAGGTCAAAAAATTGACTTATAAAAATGTTTAGTACATGGGAAAAATGAAGGTTATTTGTAATGTTGGAAAACATGATTTGATAAAAATATTTTTACCTATTACATGTACAAATTAGTCTTTTTTTCACCAGAGATAATTTCTTTTTATGTATTTGTGCCACTAAAGTTATTCCCTTAACCACCTTTCCAAGTTGTCTTCTGTCAAGGACGTTGGTGGGGGTGTGAATCGCATTCAGCGATAGTACTAGTTTTACATGTAAAAATTTCTATTTTTAGATTCTGAACAGTTACATGTGAGAGTTAAATTCAGTGGAGATACTCTAAGACCAGTACCATTATCTTTTGAGAAGCATATGAAATATCACTATCTATTGAATCATGAAAAATGCTTTACAAATGTAGCTAATGATTTAAAGAAAGAAAAACAGATAGACATATCAGTTAAAAGTGGAATCCTTCATATTTACCAAGGACAAAAATATGAGAGAAGGTATTGTATAGAAACAGTTATGGATTTCATCTTCAGACATACTGAAAATATTGTTGTCAATGGATGGCCATCTCTTGGAGTTGACATTGAAAAGGCTGAAAAAGAATTATTAAGTTCTAAATTGGGTAAATTAAAGGAGATTTATGTTCGCCGCTACAAAGGTAAAATGCATGTGGCATATGGTTCCTCTTTGTCAATGAAAGTTGATCAGGATGTTTCAAAAGCATTTAAAAAGTTTTTGTTTGCTAACAAAGGCAATATTTCTAAAACATGTGATTTACCTTACATACTTCACAGAATTCTGAAAAACACTGATTGGAAAAAGCAATTTGAAGATAAATACCCAAATGTACAAGTTGAATGGGAGCCTGATGATGATGAAGATGTAGTAAAGGTAGTTTTCTCTGGAAATAAAGAGAAAGTATTGGAAGCAATGAAATGGTTTGAGAAAAATATTGTGGGAGAATATTGCTGTTGCAGTGAAGAAATGAAAAAAATCCCAGAACTAGATTTGTTTTCACAACCAGAAGATGTTGTTCTTGAAATGTTTCGTGGTGAAATATGAAAACGCAAAACAGGACATAAACTGTTTGGATATAAACGAGGAAAATGGGCAAAAGGGTTTTGGGTTATATTCTACTAATCCCAACAAAAGCAAAGGCAGAATGCATAAGGCAAAGAAGGTACCACTGATTAAAAGGAGAGATTGGTGAAAAAAGGCGAAAATACTGTTTGCGTAAAACACTGCTTCATGATACAGGGATAAATCAGTTAATCCCAGATTGGAATAAATCAAAGTATGCAGTTGTACAAGTTGATGAAGACAAAATCATTGTGAAAGGTTTAGAGAAATATGTTCAAGAACTTAAGGGAACAATAGAAGCTATGATAAAGAGTAAAAACAAACAAAACATGTCTGAGACTGATTGTTTTCTTGAATGTGATCGTAGGTTTTTGAATCTGATTGAAGAGAAGGGAGTCTTGAAAGATTTGTCAGACAAAAAACAGATACAATACAGACTGGTGGAAAAAGGAATTTTTTATAGAGGAGAGGTATCAAATTTCTCAAAGTTTGATGATGAGTTAAAGAAGATGAAAAAGGAGTACACTACACATTATGTTGATATTCATGTAAGCAAGGAAATGGATAGAACAAAGGTATCTGAAATACTACATAAAACCAAAGAGAATTATGATGGGCATATAAAAATTGATGAAAATAAAGATACAACTCCAGGCAACTACCAGACAGCTACAGTTTTAGGACCCATACTGAAAGATGACCTACAAGATTGTCTATATACTAGGTGGTGTTTAAAAACATGCACTGTAACACTAGCAGAGAAATTGTCAGACCTGTCCAGTGCAGATTTGGTTTTTGTACCTGTGGATGAAAATTCAAAATCTGGTAAATCTTGCATTTAAATAATTTATAAGTCCTCTTCTGATTAAATAGGAAGGAACTTTAGTTTTGCCTTGTTTCAGTCAGTCAGTCAGTCAGTCCATTTGTCTGTGATATCTCAAAAAAGCAATAGAAATATTTTTGTGAAACTTGAAATATGGATAGAAGGTAGTATGAAAATTATACATGTCTTTTCTTTTTCTTATGTTGAAAACTCTAGTTGCTTCATTGTATGTCAATAAGACTAAAATATGGCAAATATAGCAATATAATTATTGTGATAACTAAAAAGATCTCAAATAATTTTTATGAAACTTTAAATATGTGAAGATGGCAGTATGCAGATCATTTTGATTAAAAATTCATCATCTGTCTGACAACATTCATGAACTTAGAATTTCTGTTAAAAGATGTTATTTTTATGCCACTGCAGCATTTGCAATGCGTTGGCATATAGCATTTCACCTGTGTGTTTGTATGTGCATGCGTGCTTGTATGTGTTTGTGCGCGCGTATGTGTGTGTGTGTGTGTTATATAGATTATAATGTGAACTTCAAAAAACCACTTGTCCAATTTCAACCAAACTTGGTTGCAGGATTGTTCCAAAATTGTTCAAAGAATTTGATTCCATGTAGAAATCTGGTTGCCATGGCAAAAAAAATCTTCTTGTAAAGACCCACACGGCCTAGAGCTTATAGGTACTTTGCATAAGGCATTGTCTGGTAGACCTCTATCAAAATTGTTCAAATTATAGCCCTGGGATCAAAATTGACCCCGCCCCAGGGGTCATTGATTTTCACTATGTACATATAGTAAAAACTTTTGAAAAATTCTTGTCTGAAGGTACATTAGGCTTTGACTTTTGACTTTTGATATTTAGTATATGATATCATCTATTATGACTATAGGTCCTCTACAAAAGTTGTTTAAATTTTGCCTCTAGTGTCAAAATTGGCCCCCCCTTGGGGGGTCATAGATTTTCCAAATATGTATATAGTAAAATCTATAAAAAAAATCTTCTTCCTTGAATTTACAAAGGCAAGAGGTAAGATATTTGGCATGAAACATTGTGATAGTGGACCTCTACCAAGATTGTTCAAAAGATAGCCCTTTGGTCAAAATTGGCCATGGCCTGGGGAGGGGGGGGGGGGGGGCTTATTGATTTTCATTATGTGCATGTAGTAAAATCTTTAAAAATCTTTTTGCATGGGTGAAAGTTTTCAGGATTATTCCTGAAGTTCAGGATTTTCAGTCTCCTGAAAGCCTTCTATTTCCTATGTAGAACTATAGAAAAGCTGCTAAATTCAGGATTTTTCAGGATTTTTAAAATTTCTAACTTTCACCCATGTTTTTGTCTGAAGGTACAAGGCTTAGAGCTTTGAGTTTTTGTGTATGATGATATAATCAGATGATCTATACGTCTTCTACCAAAGTTGTTCAAATTTTGCCTCTAGTGTCAAAATTGGCCCCATGGGTCAGAGGTTTTTTATGTGTATATACCGGTAATAAAAATTGAAAAACGTGTCTCTTTCGGAATTGACAAAGGCTAGAGGTTAGATATTTGTCATGAAACATTGTGTAGAAGACCTCTACCAAGATTGTTCAATTATAGCCCTTAGGTAAAAATTGGCCCCGCCCCAGGGTCATTGATTTTCATTATGTACTTATAGTAAAAACTTAAAAATCTTTTGTGTGAAAGGTAACAACTTACATTTGATTGTGTAACACATGTTATACACACACATTTTATATAAATTATTCAGTAGCTGGGAGTAAGTCTAAAGGTCAAACTTTTCAGAGATGTTTATGAAATGATTCAGGTCATGAACTTTAGCAAGATTGTTAGTTGTGAGCTTTGTAGAGATATTAAATGAAACAATTTGAGCATATTATAAGGACATTATGATTCATACCATGTTTATAATAATGCTTATGTTTTTAGAAATTGGTAATGCTTAATTGAAAAGATGGTATTTAAGAAAAAGTTACTGTTTTAATACAGCTATGTTATACACTTAATACCTACTTTTTTGTCAATAAAAAAATATTTTATTTTTGAATCAATTATTGCACTATAATGGCCTTTGTATCTAAACATTAGACACATCTGCACTTGTGTCTAATGATTTAACATGCTGAAATATGGCCTTGACCCCTAAATTCACTAGACACTACTGCATTATGACAAAGTTAAATTGTATAGTAACAAAAAAAATCTACTTCTGTTATATTAATGGGGTGGCATAGCATTTTTTCACAAATGCATTCTTATTTACTATAATTTCTCCTTTTCTAAGGTATCTTCTCCAAACTACAAGTATTTGTTATTATCACCCACATCATTTTGGACAAGATTTATAACTCTAGCATGAATAATTTTGAAAATTATCCCCCCCCCTTAACTCCCACGCCCCACCCACCCCGGAATGAAATATGTAAATATGTAATATTTTGATTCTAACATGACATTAAAAAATATAATGCTGCCGTACCTGATATCCAGTTTAGTAGCACCTGATTTGTTACCTTAAACTTTTCATTGCGTCACATTTTTAGCTCGACTTTTCTATGAAAAGGGGAGCTATCCTACTCGCCCCGGCGTCGGCGTTAGCGTTGGCGTCACACCTTGGTTAAGTTTTTCGTACCACCCTACTTTATTTCAGAAGTATTACAAGTATGGCTTTGAAACTTACCATACTTGTTCACCATCATAACCTCCATCTACAGACAAGAGTACATAACTCTGTCAAGGTTTTTGACAGAATTATGGCCCTTTTTTGACTTAGAAAGTGTATTGAGCTTGGTTAAGTTTTTTGTACCACCTCACTTTATTTCAAAACCATTGGAGGTATTGCTTTGAAACTGACCATACTTGTTTACCATCACGACCTTCATCAACAGACAAGAGGACATAACTCTGTCAAGGTTTTTGACAGAATTATGCCCCTTTTTGACTTAGAAAATACATTGAATATGGGTAAAATCCACTTATTGCCTTAACCTTTGAGATATTGCTTTGAAACTTTTAATGCTATTTCACATCATTACCCCCATCTGTACGCAAGAGAAGGTAACTCTGTCAAGGATTTGTTTTAAAAATTAAGGCCTTTTATCGACTTAGAATCTTGGTTAAGTTTTTTAGTACCAGTCCACTTTTTGACTGAACTGTTTGAGATATTAATTTGAAAGTTGGAATACTTGTTTTTACCATCATGGTCCCAAAACATGGGCAGGAGAAGGTAATTTCTGTTAAGGATTTTATTTGAATTATGGGCCCTTTTTGACTTAGAAACTCAGTTAAGATTTCATTCTTGTCCACTTGTTGACTTAACCATTTGAGATATTACTTTGGAAGTTGGAGTTCTTATGTGCCATCATGAGACCTATCTGTAAGCAAGAGAAGATAACTCTGTGAAAATGTTTCTTGATTTGTACTTAGAAATTCCTAGTTAAAGTCTTGTGTGCCCTTAACTGTCAAAGTTTTGTTTTATAGGCAAGCACTAAAAAAGTCGAGCGCGCTGTCCTTCTGACAGCTCTTGTTAATGGTTATGTCACATGTCTTTATATAGAATGTAAACATTGATGCTATCGCAAAATTGATAGATCCCTATTCAGACCTTTAATTTGAATAACAATAAATTTAACCACAAACATGGACATGTGCCCCTTTGTAAACAAATATGTTGAGGTAAAATTCTTAATGTATCCACTAATCTGACAGATCAGGGATCTGTGCATAACACATTCTTTCGGTACTTCTATGTTGAATAGAGAGTCATATTAGAATAAATAATAATATGACAAGGGTTACTACTTCTATGTTGAATAGAGAGTCGTAATTACTAATTAGAATAAATAATAATATCACAAGGGTTACTACTTCTATGTTGAATAGAGAGTCGTATTAGAATAAATAATAATATGACAAGGGTTACTCACTTGAGCGTCAATATTTTTTTTTATCTTACTGTTAAACTTAGAATTTTTGTTATTTTTTTATTTTCTTCAGGGGTTTCCTCCGACTTCAAAAATATGTTTGTTATCAACACCTTTGTTTTATGTGATAATATTTATAACTCTGTTTTTCAGGATGATCTCATTTCTTATTTTTTGAGTTATTGCCCTTTGTTAATTTTCATACTTTATTTTTGTCCAGGCCATTTCTCAGCTATGGTCTTTAAACTTCATAGGATGATAGATATCATTAAGAAAAAGTGTAGTGTACAAGAACTACAGGTACTCTGCACTTCTTATTTTTGAGTAATCACCCTTTATTAATTTTCTTACTTTATTTTTGTCCAGGTCATTTCTCATGAATTATAAAAGCTATAGACTTGAAACTTCATAGGATGATAGATCTTATTGATAAGAAGTGCAGTGCACAGAAACTGCTGCACTGCATTTCTTATTTTTTGAGTTATTGCCCTTTGTTATTTTTCATACTTTATTTTTGTCCAGGTCATTTCTCCTAAAGTATAAAAGTTATGGTCTTTAAACTTCATAGAATGATAGATCTTATTAAGAAAAAGTGCAGTGTACAAGAACTGGTACTCTGCACTTCTTATTTTGAGGTTATTACCCTTTATTAATTTTCTTACTTTATTTTTGTCCGGGCCATTTCTCATAAATCATGAAAGCTATGGACTTGAAACTTCATAGGATGATAGATCTTATTGATAAGAAGTGCAGTGCACAGAAACTGCTGCTATGCACATCTTATTTTCTGAGTTATTGCCCTTTGTTAATTTTCATATTTCATTTTTGTCCTGGCCATTTCTCCTAAACTATATTGTTCACAAGGCGACACATCTGACTTGCGAAGTTCTAGTTTATAGTAACAATAATATGTACATCAGTTTGCAAAGTTGTATAACTCTGCCTGCAATATTTGCATAATTATGCCCCTTTGAAACTTAGAAATTTTGGTTTAAGGTTGAAGGTCTTAAAAACTATCAAAGAAATTTACTTGAAACTTTACACATGTACTAAGGGTCATAATTGAAGGTCACATCTCAATATTCTTTACTCTGTCATGTATTTTGACTGAATTTATGATGCTGTCTTTTGTACTAACAAAAATCTCCTTTTCTTGGTCAAGTTTAACATGCAAGTTTTGCATATCTCTGAAACTGTTAAAGGTACTCACTTGAAACTTCGTATGTATATTTGTGGTCATAAATAATGATCACTAAAAAGCACTCATATCTATGTCATGTATTCAGGCTGATTTATCTCCCCCTTTTGTACATGTACTTAGTCTCTTGGTTAATGTTTACATGTAAGTTTTACATATCTTAATAACTATCACAGATTTTGATTTGAAATTTCATATATGCATGAAGGGTCATAATTGTATGTTACTGACCAAGTTCCATAGCTCTATCTTGCATTTAGGCTGATTAATCTCGCCTCATGCTTAATGTTTGCATGCAAGTTTTACATATCTCAATAACTATCAAAGATATTTATTTAAAACTTCACATATGCATTTAGGGTCATAATTGTAGGTCACTGACCAAGATCCATAATTCTATCTTGCATTCAGGCTGATTTTTCTCCCTTGTGACAACTTTTCTGAATAGTCGAGCCTTACTGTCATCCGACAGTTCTTTTTATTATAAATGCTTTCTATTCTATAATTAACCTTTTCCCTTATATAGACATGTTTTGTCCCCCCCCCCTTTTTGAGGCCTCAAACAGCGAAAAAATGCCATATTTAGGCCCCCAACACTGTTTTTCGTTGGAGAAATGTTGTTAAAAAAAGTGACCACTTTTTCAGCGCCGCCCCCCATCCTAATGTTACATCAGGGGGTTGTCAGAAGGGGGATGTGCCCCCTTCTGTTTGGGGGGTTTGAAGGGGGCGATTGTTCCCCTCATTGCCAAGAAAATTTTGGACATGTGACAGGCTAAAAATGGCCTCAGGTCGATCTTAGGGTAACTTGTAACCCAGGCTGAAAAGCCTCTTACTCTATCTCAATTCATTGAGAAGTTGCAGATTTTTGAAATCAGTTTTGATGGAAGAAAAACAATGCAAAATAGTGGTTTTTGGTAATTTTGAGACGTCCCCCTGCTGCCATGGTAACAGGAAATTTACGATTGAGAATGCTGTTACAGAGGCTATGGTCTAGTCAACATTTGTGCCAAGTCTGTCAGTCCGTCCGTCCACAAAACTGGATCCCGCGATAAGGCAAAAAGTACTGAAAATATTTTTATGAAACTTGATAGATGGCAGTATGGAGATTATGCACATCTTTTTCTTTTCTGCTTATGTTGAAAATTCTGGTTGCTAATTGCCAACAAATAGTCTGAAAATATGGCAAATTTAACACATAAACTGGATCCAGTGATAACTCAAAAAATACTGAAAATATTTTTATGAAACTTGAAATATGGGTAGATGGCAGTCTGGAGATTATGCACATCTTTTTCCTTTATCTTCCTATGCTGAAAATTCTGGTTGCTTTGGCAACAAATAGCCTTAATTTCAAGATTTCTGATTTAAATTTTTCAGCTTCACTATAAGTTCTTTATTTCTTAAGGTGTTAATACTTCAAACTTTAAATACCGGTATAAGTTTCTGGTCATCAACCACATCATAAGTGACAAGGTTTACAACTCTAGCACAAAAATGATCAGTATTACCTCCCTTGAACTTTTTATGAAAAAAAAATCTTGTCTTTTTTAAATAACTTCTTTATTTCCTAATGTATCTACTTCAAACTTCATATATATGTTTCTTATTATCACTCAACATTTTTGAGAAGGTTAAATACTCTAGCAAGACTATTTCTAGAATTATGTCCCCCTTGAACTTAGATTTTTTTTGAGAAATTGGTATTTTTTACTCCAACTTCCTCATTCCTTATAGGATTTACTTTAAAATCCCACATTGTAATAATATGACAAGGTTGTATAAACATAATTTCCTTACTAGGCAGGGAAACTTAACACATTACTGTGAAATAGACAAACTTAGAATTCAAAAGATTTAAGTTCATTCATGTCATTCATTCACTGGTAAAATTGAAATCAGAATGTTGCTGGGGTTCTTACCGGTAGGGGACTTATGGATTGCTTGCAATACTATGATAATTGCTTCTTTACCATACTTTTCCAGATTTTTCACAAAGTGTGAAGAAAATTGCTGTACCAATTCCAAAATATAAGAAGATGGAAGGAAAGACTCTAATTGATCAAATGGAAAAATATTTTGACTCAAAACTTTCTGATGAAGCCTGCATATCAGTTTGTATAAAATCATCCCCAATAAATGAATGGTCAAGGTGCAAGTATGTCAAGCCCATACTGTACTCTCTAAAGCAGTGGGCAGAAAAATCGAAGGGTCCAAGGAAAGACATAGTCCTTTGTTGCTGGGACAAAGATGCTTTTGATTGCTGCTTTAAATATTGTCATGATGCATTTAAAACAAAGTGTGAGACAGTGAAGCCAATAAACAAGGGTAAGTATCCTATCAAAATTTCAGTTAAAATCATGATGCCTACATTATTGGAACATAATAATAGCCAACAGTTTAATATAAAAGATCCTATAATAAATAAGATAACAGGATAAATAATAAAAATAATCCAATCAATATGTTAAGAGACATTTTCGATATTAAAAAATCTGGACATTAGCCAGAAAGTTCCACGTACAATGAAAAAGGGAGACATGATGATTATCATTTTAAATTCATTTGACAAGAAAATTTACAAAAAAGTTTATTATATCCATGTAAATGTATATGATTGGTTCATATAGAATGAAACAAAGCAAGGTTACATAATAATAATAAATTTTGGTATTCATAGTCAAAGATAAGTAACAACTGTTTTATATTTCAGATCTATACAGGGATGATTTTGCTGTTAAAGTCAGAAAAGGAGGAATTGTTGACTTTGCAGTAAGTCTCCATTCATAACAATTGTGCATTAAATAAAAATGCATAATTTAGTTCTGTTACAAGTTTTGTCTCCAAAACCACCTGCTTTATCTACAATACTGTATCCTTTGTTCATGATCTTTTGCACTTCTTTTTAATGCAGTACTCAGACTGAAAATTTAGGGGAAAGTGACTTCTCCCTTCAGGAAAAATAGGGCAAAATTTTGAAACTTAGGGTTAAGTGATCATCAAATCAAATTATAACATTGGATTTTTTTCCAATTTTATTTCACAAAATGATTATTATAATGTGTAACATGTAGGCCTTTATATGTACATACATATGAAATATACATGTACATGTATATGGCACAAACACGGAAAATTAACAAATGTGTATTTGAAAATCTCTTTGACATACGGAGGTACTAGTTGTTCAGAAAGTTAGAGTACGCATTCAATTTACATCAACACAACATTTTTTTTAGCTTCAACAGTTTTAAACTCTTTTGACTCTAACTTTTAAATGCAAATCAGTTTTAATGGTGAATGATATTGATTAATATTGCCTTTTTACAACAACGGACCAGCAAACGTATATTACAACAAAATAATATGCAATTTAAAATATTAGGATTAGGGACTCTGTTTGGAAATATCCTAACCCACTCTACATCTAATGTTCAGTGATAACTGTTTGATTAGGACAAATACAATGTTTTTGACTGCTGTTTGTGAAATCATTTTTTCACAAAGGTTAAAGACTGATAAAAATGATGTGTTTCTTGTCTTACCTACATGAATGAAATTATCTTGAAAACTATGATTTTTTAACTATATTTTATATTGTTAGGTTGATGTGATTGTTAACACTACACGTGATGACCTTAAACTAAACTCAGGTGCAGTGTCAAGTACAATATTAAAAAGTGCAGGGCCAGAGTTACAAAACGTTGTTAACAAGAAAAGACCTAATGGTATAAACTATGGAGAAATCTTAGAAACAGAAGCTTTTAAGCTGGAAAATGCTGAAGTCATCCTACATGGAGCTTTAGAAGAATATAATAATGATGCAAAAAAGTTACAGGTAAGCACTTATAAGGATTCCACTGAGATTTTTTGACATGATGGGCTTAGAAATGATTTATAGAGCTATTACATTTTGATGTATGTCTAGACCATCATTCATTCACTTAATTGTTTACCAGAAAAATTATTCTTATTGTGAAAAATGATCTAAAACTGAAAAACGTTGTATAAGCATTATTACTTCTTATTCCTTCCATTTTGATTAATTCACATTATTATGTCTCCCAAAATTTTTGGGAGACATATTGTTTTTGCCTTCGCTGTCTGTCCGTCCGTACCAACCCAAACATCCCTCCGTCTGTTGTATGTGCTCCGCATTCTTAAAGCTTGTCTGCCCTTCACAGGTCAAACTACTTATGGAATTTCAACCAAACTTTACAGTAGTGATCAGTACCATCCCTTGTTGTGCACATCACCGGCATGTTCCATTGCGCTGCACAAAATGGCCGCCAGAGCTAAAAATAGAAAAATCTTGTCCAGCCTTTACAGGTCAAACTACTGGTGGGACTTCAACCAAATTTTACAGGGGTGATCAGTACCATCCCTAGTTGTGCACGTCACCAGCATGTTCTGCTTTTCTGCACATTATGTTTGGCAGAGCTATAAATAGAAAATTCTTTTATGGCTTTCACAGGTCAAGCTACAGGTGGGATTTCAATGAAACTTCACATGAGTGACCATACATAGTTTTGGGAGACATATGTTTTGTGACAAAAACCCTTCTAGTTTTATTTTAAGCTCCATTTTTTTTGCCCCCGCCATGTAATGGCCGGGGCATATAGTGTTACCCTGTTCCGTCCTTCCGTCATTCCGTCCTTGCGTCATTCTGTCATTCCGTCATCATCAGTTTCCGTTCATTATCTTAGTAAGGGTTGCACATATTCAACTCAAATTTGACGTATGGATATGTCGTGAGAAAATACAGGTCAAGTTCGAATTTGGTTATGGTTCGATGATTTTTGGCAGAGTTATGCCCCTTTTAATTTGAAAATAATATGAAATTTTCAGTTTCCGTTCATTATCTCCCCAAAGATAAAACACATTCAACTCAAATTTGACATATGGATATGTCATGATAAAATACAGGTCAAGTTCAAATTTGGTCATGGTTTGATGAATTTTGGAAGAGTTATGCCCCTTTCACTTTGAAAATAATATGAAATTTTCAGTTTCCGTTCATTATTTCCCCAACTGTACAACACATTCAACTCAAACTTGACATATGGATATGTCAAAGGAATGTGCAGGTCAAGTTCAAATTTGGTCATGGTTCAATGATTTTTGGCAGAGTTATTTCACTTTGAAAATAATATGAAATTTTCAGTTTCTGTTTATTTATGATCTCCCCACCAGTACAACACATTCAACTCAAATTTGACATATGGATATGTTTTTGGAATGCCCAGGCCAAGTTCGAATTTGGTCATGGTTCAATGATTTTTGGCAGAGTAAAGCCCCTTTCACTTTGAAAATAATATGAAATTTACAGTTTCTGTTCATGATCTACCCAACAGTGTTACATATTCAACTCAAATTTGACATATGGATATGTCAAAGGAATGGGCAGGTCAAGTTGGAATTTGGTCATGGTTTGATGATTTTTTGGCAGAGTTATGTCACTTTCACTTTGAAAATGATATAGATACATCTTAGGAATAAGCAGTTTAAGTTTGAATTTGGTCTAGGTTCAATGATTTTGGACAAACTTATCTGTCTTGAATGTTGGAAAAATTTCGAACTTTAAGTTTCAGCACTCATACTTTTGTGGAATTGTATTTAGCCATTATTTTGGCTACAAATATGAAATATGCTATTTTCAAAAGGTTAGGACTGAATAATTTCAGTGCGGAAATGGTTTGTGTTAACATTGAAAAGTTTTAAGGGCTTTGAACTTAAAATGAAAAAAATAATTTGTGCAAACAAATTTGGAACTTAATATTATAACATCTGAAATTTTGGCTGCATGCGGGGGCTTCCGTGGTATGATGACACATTTCTAGTTCCAAAAATAAGTTAAGGTATTGCATGACACACTTGTTGGTCAGTGTTGGTTAACCTTTTGGAGAAGTTTTCATGTATTGTCATTAACTTCAATATTAACTGAGGGAGGATCACGTGACTTTGTATATTAATATAGATTAATACAAACCAGTAATGGCGACTTCTTAGCTATGTACTAAGATAAATTGTTTGTAGTGTAAACATAGAAACGAAGGAAAGAAATCTAAGGAATGTGTCGCATAATTCGCACAATGAGGTCCAGAAAAATGTACTGATAATTATGTATGTTTACAAAAGCAGCTGATAAAACATCCACTATTTAGAACAAAAGATAATATTTGATCATGAATAAAAGTTGTTTTAACTCTTTACAAATACACATTTATTGCCTTCAAATGTATATATAAATATAAGAAACCATGTGTGAAATTTACTATTTTGTTTTTGTGTGACTTACTATCCAGAAATTGCTTGTTTTACTTACTAACTATTACTATTACTCTTCATATCTTTCAACAAGATTTTATATGGACTTCTATGATAAAAGATGTCAATATTATGTTTGGTTTTGTATTTTTAGTTAAAGCAGAAAGCTTATTTTCATTCATTTTGGTACAAAATTATACCGCCTTGTGTGGATTACTAAAGCTGAATTTGAAATTTTCACACAATTCAAACACCATAAAACGTAGGATAATGCACTTGATATTGATATTTGAAGAAAGTTACCATGCATATGATAGACCATTTCTAGTTTGATTTAAGGAAACGTTTCTCACCTAAATTCATGAAAATGATAAACTTACCAAGGCTCAGAAGTCGCCATATTACTTGTTTGTATTACTTTACATAGTCACGTGATTACCCCCCGCCACACACACACACACACACCTGTGATACTGATAAAACAATAGCAGTGAAACTTCATGCAAATGCATATACTCGTATGTTTAAACATACATCAGTGACTCCTATGGACACATTTCTTGTTCATTCTTCTTGTCTGGGGCATAATCCTTGGAGGTATCAACTTGAAACTTCATAAGTTAGTAATGTGGATAGATGTTTTCAAGGGTTCAGTTACTAAGAACCATTATTATAAATCTTTTGCATAATCTTGAAGTTATTTCCCTGTTCAATTTTTGGTTCAGAGCATGACAAAGAAAGTATTGGGGATTTCAATTTGAAATTTATAGGTGGAAAGGTATCATTGAAGGGAAATGCATTCCTTACACCAGTTTTGTTTTTAGTTTCAAGTTGTCGCCTTTTTCTATTTTCTGTACTTAGTATTTGTGTGCAGCATACTAAACAAAATGATGGGAGACATAAAAAATCTATTACAAAAAGTATCTTTTTACTTTTCATTTTACAGAAACTTGAAGAGTTTGTCCACAGTTGTTTAGTACACGCAGATTCAAGACAGTACTCATCAATTGCTTTACCAGCCATTGGCACAGGGAAACTTGGATATAATGAGAGCCAAGTTGCTGCTACAATGTTCAAGGCAGCAAAGAAGTTTTTCAGAGACCATCATCCATCTGCACTACGTTGTGTTATGTTTATTATATATGGAAAAGACATAGAATGTTTAAAGGTAGTCTACTTTTAATAAAAAAATATATTGATTTAAGCTCACCTGAGCACAAAGTGCAAAAATCTTTTAGTTGCCTTATTAAGAGCAGGTATTTTTCTTTGCATTCTTGCAGAATTATGTCCCCTTTTCTATGTTTTTTTTTTTTTTTTTTTTTTTTTTTTCAACTCTTCAGCACTTTGAAAATTTGAGGGCATTGTCAAGGGACTGGCCTTGTTTCACAAGGGTCTTCTAACTAAGATTACTTGTGCACCTTTGTTCTTGTGTCGCCTTGAAAAAGGCGACATATAAAGGCAACTTTTGTCTGTGGCGTTTGCAGCATCCCCTAAGGCTTGTCCAGAGCATAACTCGGTCACTATAAGTCAGATTTACTCAAAACTTGGTATGCATGCTTCTTTTAATGACCCAAAGTGCAGTGCACAAGAAGTGTTACTCTGCACTTCTTGATTTTTAGCTCACCTGACCACGAAGTGGTCGTGATGGGGCTATGTCTGTCGTCCTGCGTTGTGCGTCGTTTGTCATCAACAATTGGGTTGTTAACACTCTAGCAGTCACAGTTTTCATTGGATCATCATCAAACTTTGTGTGAAAGTTTGTCTAAATAAAATACAGGTCAAGTTCGAAGATGGGTCATCTCGGGTGAAAAAATTGGTCACGGGAGCTAAAAATAGAAAAAGCTTGTTAACACTCTAGTGGCTGAAGTTTTGATCCAAATATTCTGGAAATTTGTTTTGATGATTTATAGGTGAAGTTCGAATATGGGTCATCTCTGGTCAAAAACTAGGTCACAGGAGCTAAAAATAGGAAAATCTTGGTTACGCTCTATTGGCTGCAGTTTTGATAAAAATATTCTGGAAATTTGTCAGGAAGGTTGTTTTGATGATTTTTAGGTCAAGATTCAAGATGGGTCATCTTCGGTCAAAAACTAGGTCACAGAGCTATAAATAGAAAAAGCTTGTTAACACTCTAGTGGCTGCAGTTTTGATCCAAATGTTTTGGAAATTTGTAAGGAAGGTTGTTTTGATGATTTCTATGTCAAGTTCGAGTATGGGTCATCTACGGTAAAAAGTTAGGTCACAGGAGCTAAAAATAGAAAAATCTTTTTAACACTCTAGTGGCTGCAGTTTTGATCCAAATATCTTGGAAATTGATCATGAGTGTTGTTTTGATGATTTCTAAGTCAAGTTTGATTATGGATCATTTGGGGTCAAAAACTAGGTCACACTGGCCAAATATGGAAAACAGTGGTAATACTCTAATGGTAACATTCTGACTCAATTTTCATCAAACTTGGTCAAGATGCTTGTCTAGTTAATTGCTTGGAGGAGTTCAAATATGGGTATCTGATGAAAAACTAGGTCACAAGAGCTAAAAATAAAAAAATATTGTGAACTCTCTACTGGCTACTGTTGTTATCCAAATATTCTTGAAATTGGTCTGCAAATTTGTTTTGATGATTTCTTGGTCAAGTTTGAATATGGGTCACCTGGGGTCAAAAGCTAGGTTACACTGCCCAAATATGAAAAACCTTTTTAACACACTAGAGGTCACATTTTTAGCTTGACTATACAAAGTATATGGAGAGCTGTCCTACTCACCCCCGCGTCGGCATCCACGTCCAGATTTCAGATTAAAGTTTTGGTGCAGTAAAATATTTTTCTCTATAACTTTGTCATTTCTTAAGTTATCAACTTCAAATATATGTTCCTTATCATCAACCACATCTTATGTGACAAGGTTCATAACTCTAGCACCAATATTTTCAGATTTATCTCCCCTTGAACTTAGAATTTTCCTAAAAAAATACTAGTTTTTACTGTTACTTCTTTATTTCCTAAGGGATCTACTCATACTTCAAATATATGTACCTTATCATCATCCACATCTACTGTGACAAGGTTCATAACTCTAGCACCAATATTGCAAGAATTATCTCCCCATAAACTTAGATTTTTTTATTAGAAAAATGTTATTTTTTACTATAACTTTTTTAGTTTTAAAGGTATCTTAGTAACCTCAAACTTCAAATACTTATTCCTTATCATCAATTACATGTTATGTGTCAATGTTCATAACTCTTGAAGCAATATTTACAGATTTATCTCTCTTTGAACTAAGGATTTTCTTTAAGAAATATTATGACTTCTTTACTTTTTAAGGTATCTACTTCAAACTTCAAATATATATTTCTTATCATTACACACATGTTGTGTGACAAGGTTCATAACTCTAGCGTGACTATTTCTAGAATTATTCCCCTGGATCTAGGAATTCATGTTAACAAATGTTATTTTTTACTTAATACATAATATACATAATTGATTTTTCTTTCATAGTTTTGTCCTCCTTACTGCGTCCAGTATTTTTTTAGTCGAGCTTCGCTGTCTCCTGTGACAACTCTTGTTGACTCAAACTTGGTCAGGTCATCATGCTTGTCTAAGACATTGCTTGGATGTGGTTGATGGGTCAGAGGAGTGATCTAGGGCCATTATGGCCATCTTGTTTAGTTATTGATCTTTGTTAATTTTAATGCCCCCCACAGAGTGGGAGCATATAGCGTTGCACTTGTCCGTCCGAGTGTCCCTACGTCCGTCCGTCTGTCCGTACGTCCCGAAATCTTGTGAACGCAACTCCTCTTAAACCGGATGGCAGATTTTGCTTAAACTTCCAGGGATGAACAACCTTAATGTGTAAGATGATAGTAAAGGAAGGAATTGTTGCTGCGACTAAATTTAACAGAATTATGGCCCTTTGTTGATTTTTTCACTATATACTATTTAGAAATTTTGTGAATGCAACTCCTCTTAAACCGGATGGCAGATTTTGCTTAAACTTCGAGGGATGAACAACCTTAATGTGTAGATGGTAGTAAAGGAAGGAATTTTTGCTGCGACCAAATTTAACAGAATTATGACCCTTTGTTGATTTTTTCACTATATACTATGTAGAAATTTTGTGAACGCAACTCCTCTTAAACTGGATGGCAGATTTTGCTTAAACTTCCAGGGATGAACAACCTTAATGTGTAGATGGTAGTAAAGGAAGGATTTTTTGCTGCAACCAAATTTAACAGAATTATGGCCCTTTGTTGATTTTTAGTTTTCAACTTGTGGCATATGTAGTCCAAAAAATATTTGACCTAGAGTCATAAGATTGACAGAACAGTGGCGTGTGGGGGCATCCGTGTCCCATGGACACATTTCTAGTTATACTTTATTTTTGTCTTGGCAAAAAAATTTGGCAAAAATTGTCTTTCTCATAAACTATAAAAGCTATGGACTTGAAACTTTATGTGATGATATATCTCGTTGACATGAAGTGCAATTATCAAAAACCTGGTACTGATTTTTGAGTTGTTGCCCTTCGTTAACTTTCCTATTTTATTTTTGTCCCGGCCAATTCACCTAAACTATAAAAGCTATGGCCTTGAAACTTCATAGGATGATAGATCTTGTTGAGAAAAGGTGCAGTGCACAGGAACTTGTACTCTGCACTTCATGATTTTTGAGTGATTGCTCTTTGATAATTTTCTTACTTAATAGGCTTGTCTAGAGCATATTTACTCTGTCACTGTACGTTTGATTGACTCCAAATTTTTTCATTGACCAGAAGTGCAGTGATTAAGAATCCATCACACAGTCCTCAATTTGATCTGTCAGTGTAAAACTTTTCCATGGTATATTTATGCCCCCACTTCGAAGAAGAGGGGGTATATTGCTTTGCACTTGTTGGTCCGTCGTTCCGTAGACCAAATGGTTTCCAAGTGATAACTAAAGAACCCTTAGGCCTAGGAACTTCAATCGTGGTATGGTGATTGGTCATGACCAGTAGATGACCCCTATTGATTTTGGGGTCAAGGGGTCAAAGGTCAAGGTCACATTGACCTTGTAAGCAAAATCCGTTTCCGATCAATAACTAAAGAACATTAAGGCCTAGGAACTTCAAACTTGGTATGGTGATTGGTCATGATCAGTACATGACCCCAATTGATTTTGGGGTTAAGGGGTCAAAGGTCAAGGTCACATTGACCTTGTAGGTAAAAATGGTTTCCGATCAATAACTAAAGAACCCTTAGGCCGAGGGACTTCAAACTTGATATGGTGATTGCTCATGATCAGTAGATGACCCCTATTGATTTTGGGGTCAAGGGGTCAAAGGTCAAGGTCACATTGACCTCATAGTAAAAACGGTTTCCTATCAATAACTAAAGAACCCTTAGGTCTAGGACTTGGTATGGTGATTGGTCATGACCAGCAGGTGACCCCTATTGATTTTGTGGTTAAGGGGTCAAAGGTCAAGGTTACATTGACCTTGTAGGTAAAAACGGTTTCAGATTAATAACTTAAGAACCCTTAGGCCAAGGAACTTCAAACTTGGTATGGTGATTGGTCGTGACCAGCAGATGACCCCTATTGAGTTTTGGGTCAAGGGGTCAAAGGTCAAGGTCACATTGACCTTGTAAGTAGAAACGGTTTCTGATCAATAACTAAAGAACCCTTAGGCCAAGGAACTTCAAACTTGGTATGGTGATTTGTCATGACCAGCAGATGACCTATTGATATTGCGGTCAAAGGTCAAGGTCACATTGATTAATAACTTAAGAACCCTTAGGCCAAGGAACTTCAAACTTTGTATGATGATTGGTCGTGACCAGCAGATGACCCCTATTGAGTTTTGGGTCAAGGGGTCAAAGGTCAAGGTCACATTGACCTTGTAAGTAGAAACGGTTTCTGATCAATAACTAAAGAACGCATAGGCCTAGGAACTTCAAACTTGATGACCCCTATCGATTTTTGGGTCAAGGGGTGAAAGGTCAAGGTCACATTGACCTTGTTAGTAAAAATGGTTTCTGATCAATAACTAAAGAACGCTTCGGCCTAGGAACTTCAAACTTGGCATGGTGATTGGTCATGACAAGCAGATGACCCCAGTGTTTTTTATTTTCACTTTTTTGGGAAGGGGGTCGGTGCCGTTTGGAGGAGGTAAAATGCAAAAGGAGGGGGAATTTATTTCTTCACAAATGAAGACACAAAAAGGAATCCAATGCATATTTTAATACATCACTTACCACTGTAAGTAAGATTTACTTTTGTTTGACATTGTTTTCTTTCCAGTGAGTAGAAAAGGGGAGCAACTCTTGCAACACAAGTTTAAAATACATCGCTTTTTCTTAATATACGGATCTAAATTTTTGACAGCAGAATTTAAAGAGTCACATAAAATACTTGTTGGGATGCCAGGAGTAGCTCCCCTTACATACCTGGGAACAATTTGTAAACAACTTTGCTTAACAGTTAGTCTTACACTCTTAATATAAAACATTTTTTGGCAGTTATACGCAAATACAATGGTATCCATTGCAGGCAAATTTTGGCTGCCATATCAGGGGGAAATTTCGGCTTTTAGAGGGGAAAAAAACATACTATTTTGAGGGGGGAATGGGGCCGAATTTCGCCGAATATTTTGGTGAAAAAAAAACACTGGACCCCTATTGATTTTGGGTCAAGGGGTCAAAGGTCAAGGTCACATTGACCTTGTAGGCAAAAACGGTATTGATATTTTTATATTAAACTAAAAATGCTTTTGGTATAGACATTTGAAGGTCTTATGTAATATAACAACTTGGCTGTCATTAATGAGGCCTACATGATTCATAAAATTTATGCATATATTATTTGGTAAGATTTGTAATAACTTAAATTGCTGCACACAACCTATGGGGTCACAATAATTATTACCTTGTGACTAGTCATGACCAGTAGATACTTGATAACCCTCATTAATTGTTTGTTCACTGGGTCAGAAGTCATGCATAATAACCTGATCACATGACTAATTGGCTGCCGATAGGGGGCATACATGTTTTACAAACATATCTTGTTATTTTTGATAATATAACAGTTTTAGTAATCCTTGTTACAATCAGTTCAAATGCCACTAAAGTTCAAGGTACATGCACATTGTAAGAGTGGTGGTTATAAATAACCTATATTTAAGAAGAAAATGACTAAGTGACAGATATACTGTTCACATTTAGGCGACACATCCAAATCGCGGAGTTCTAGTTGAAATCAAATTTTGACCTAGTATGGCCTTGACTGTTACCTAGTAATTAACATCTGCAGTAAAGAAATTAACGCCTTTTCTAGCAATGAATCATGGTCCTTTTGTATGTCAATTCATTTAGTCAATTAATATGATGACTTTTTTTTCAGGCATTTGAAAAGGAAGAAAAACTTTGGAGTAAGTATAATACTTTTGTCATTTATGTTATATTGAAATGAAGATATGTCCCTGGAACTCTGTGGTTTAGGGATTTAGATTTGCCCTTTTTGGTGCATCCATTTCAAAATGCTGTGTCATGTATAGCTGTAAAAGTGCTTGAGCTGGAGTCAACACACATTACAGGAATGTTGATCAGCATATGAAGTTGTGCAGCTGTGGTTTCCCATATGGATTAATTATCCTCAGCCCATAGAATCGGGAGGGGGATATAGATTTGGCGTTGTCAGTCCGTCCGTCTGTCCGTTCGAGCAAACATTTTGGGTTTAGGGGCTATATAACAGTAAAGAGAACAAAAGAGAACAAGAGGTTCATTCCGTGATCAAAGGGTTTATGGGCTAGTAGCCTTTAAGAAAACAAAGAAAATAACAAAGAAAATAGCCCCTAAATCCAAAATTTTTGAAAGTCCGTCTGTCCGGATAGGGGGCCATCTAACTGTAAACAGAACAAAAGAGAACAATAGAATCATTCGGTAACAATGGAGTAAGGGGCCATTGGTCCTTTATTAAACAATAGAAAATAACAAAAGAAATGGCCCCTTATTCCATTTCGGCTGGATGGCCGTCCATCCGTCCAAATTTCGTTTCCGGACTAGTTCTCTGCAACTACTGGCTGGAATTCAACGAAACTTTATGGGAATCATCAATATCAAGAGGAGATGTGCATATTGTCGGCTTGTTCCAGTCAGACCCTGAGTTATGGCCCTTGATTGGTTATGCAGTATGCATATAGAATAAAAATCGTTTCCGCGCTACTTCTCTACAACTACTGGCTGGAATTCAAGGAAACTTTATGGGAACCTTCAATACCAAGAGGAGATGCGCATATCGTCACCTTGTTCCGGTCAGACACTTTAACTTAGAGTTATGGCCCTTAATTTGTTATGCAGTATGCATATAGAACAAAAATCTTTTCCGCTCTACTTCTCTGCAACTACTGGCTGGAATTCAACAAAACTTTATGGGAACCTTCAATACCAAGAGAAGATGCGCATATTATTGCCTTGTTGGGGTCAGACATTTTAACTCAGAGTTATGGCCCTTGATTAGTTATGCAGTATGCATATAGAAAAATATTTGATTCTGCGCTACTTCTCTGCAACTACTGGCTGGAATTCAATGAAACTTTATTGGAACCTTCAATACCAAGAGGAGATGGGCATATCATCGCCTTGTTTGGGTCAGACATTTTAACTTAGAGTTATGGCCCTTGATAACTTATTCAGTATACAACCAGAGCAATAATCGTTTCCGTGCTACTTCTCTGTAACTACTGGCTGGAATTCAAAGAAACTTTATGGGATATGAAGAGGAGATGTGCATATAGTCAGTCGCCTTGTTCAGGTCAGACACTTATAACTCAGATTAATGGATAAGTTATGCAGTATCCATACATCTCATTGGCATTTCCAGATATTACTATTTAACACAAAGTTATGGCTCTGTTATTGCCCTGAATATTTATCAAGTTCAAAGAATATTACTATTTATGCCATTATAAATATATAAATAAAGCCTTATGTTTTCAGTTGTGGTGTTAGTAATAACCAGTACTCGGCGGGGGATATAAATTCAACGAATTTGCTTGTTAGTCCCCTACCGGTTTAACCGGAGGGGACTTTAGGTTTACCCTCTGTCCGTCTGTCCGTCTGTCTGTCTGTCCGTCTGTCTGTCAGTCTGTCAGTCCGTCAGTCCGTCCGTCCACAAAACTGGATCCCGCGATAACGAAAAAAGTACTGAAAACATTTTTATGAAACTTGATATATGGATAGATGGCAGTATGGAGATTATGCACGTCTTTTTTTTTTCTTCCTATGTTGAAAATTCTGGTTGCTATGGCAACAAATTGTCTGAAAATATGGCAAATTTAACACATAAACTGGATCCAGTGATAACTCAAAAAGTACTGAAAATATTTTTATGAAACTTGAAATATGGGTAGAAGGCAGTCTGGAGATCATGCACATCTTTTTTTTTTCTTCCTATGTTGAAAATTCTGGTTGCTATGGCAACAAATAGCCTGAATTTCAAGATTTCTGATTTAAATTTTTCAGCTTTTTCACTATATGTTCTTTATTTCTTAAGGTGTTTACTTCAAACTTTAAATATAAGTTTCTGGTCATCAACCACATCATATGTGACAAGGTTTATAACTCTAGCACAAAAAATATCAGTATTACCTCCCTTGAACTTAGATTTTTTAGGGGAAAAATGTTGTCTTTTTTAAATAACTTCTTTATTTCCTTATGTATCTACTTCAAACTTCATATATATGTTTCTTATTATCACTCGACATTTTTGAGAAGGTTAAATACTCTAGCAAGACTATTTCCAGAATTATGTCCCCCTTGAACTTAGATTTTTTTCAAGAAACTGGTATTTTCACTCCAACTTCTTCATTCCTTATAGGATTTACTTTAAAATCCCACATCGTAATAATATGACAAGGCTGTATAAACATAATTTCTTTACTAAGCATGGAAACTTAACACATTACTGTGATATAGACAAACTTATTTTTAGCTCGACTATTCGAAGAATATGAGAGCTATTGTAGTCGCCCCGGCGTCGGCGTCGGCGTCAGCGTCGGCGTCTGCGTTGGTTAAAGTTTTTTGTAAAGTCAAATATCTCAATTATTGCTGGAGATATTCAATTGAAACTTACAATACTTATTTATAGTAACAAGGTACATCATATTGACAAGTTGGATAACTCTACCTACAATATTGACAGAATTATGCCCCTTTTTAACTTAGAAATTTTGGTTAAAGTTTTTTGTTAAGTCAAATATCTCAATTATTGTTTGAGATATTCAATTGAAACTTACAATACTTATTTATAGTAATAAGGTACATCAGATTGACAAGTTGGATAACTCTGCCTACAATATTGACGGAATTATGCCCCTTTTTAACTTAGAAATTTTGGTTAAAGTTTTTTGTTAAGTCAAATATCTCAATTATTGCTTGAGATATTCAATTGAAACTTACAATACTTATTTATAGTAAGAAGGTACATCAGATTGACAAGTTGGATAACTCTGCCTACAATATTGACGGAATTATGCCCCTTTTTAACTTAGAAATTTTGGTTAAAGTTTTTTGTTAAGTCAAATATCTCAATTATTGCTTGAGATATTCAATTGAAACTTACAATACTTATTTATAGTAAGAAGGTACATCAGATTGACAAGTTGGATAACTCTGCCTACAATATTGACGGAATTATGCCCCTTTTTAACTTAGAAATTTTGGTTAAAGTTTTTTGTTAAGTCAAATATCTCAATTATTGCTTGAGATATTCAATTGACATTTACAACGCTTTTTTTATAGTAACAATGTTCATCATTTTGCAAAATTGCATAACTCTGTCTGCACGATTTGCAGAATTATTTGCCCCTTTGAAACTTAAGAAATTTTGGTTAAAGGTTAAAGGTCTTCAAAGATATTTACTTGAAACTTTACACATGTACTTAGGGTCATAATTTGAGGGTCATAATTGTATGTCACTGACCAAGTTCCATAACTCTATCTTGCATTAAGGCTGATTCATATCCCCTTTTCTACTTAGTCTCTTGGTTAATGTTTACATGCAAGTTTTACATATCTCAATAACTATTAAAGATATTTATTTAAAACTTCACATATGCATTTAGGGTCAGAATTGTAGGTCACTGACAAAGATCCATAATTCTTTCTTGCATTTAGGCTGATTTTTCTTCCCCTTTTCAACTTAGAAATTCATGATAAAGTTTTGCTTGTAAGCTGTTATCTCCATAACTACTGAAGGGTTTGTGCCTTTTTTGGGACAATTTTATGCATTCATAATAATAAAGCAGTGATTTACTTGATAAAACATCTTAATAACAAGCCTTTGTACCTTTTCTGTCAAATTTATGTATTCATAGGTAATTAGTATTATTATACTCAATAAAACACCCTTGTGACATTACCTTCCAAATAGTCAAGCCAATACTGTATAATTAGACTCTCTCTAAGGCCTATAACATGAATTTATAAAAAAAAGATTAGCCCTTTGGTGAACATAAAAAATTTAACATTATCAAGGCTCTTTTACTATCAAGCACTTAGAATAGTCGAGCATGCTGTCCTACTGACAGCTCTTGTATTATGTTTTGTGGTCGATATTTTCAAATACAGACTTCATCCTCAAATTCATTATAAATGGCAATACACAGGAGTGTATGACAATTAAAGAACTTTTTGAGGGACCGGTAGGGGACTACTGTATTGCCCGCAATACTATCAAATGCTTGTTCAGTTTCGTTTTTGCTCTATAATTAGTAAAAATTTGCAATTTTCAACTTGTGTTATGTGAAGCCAAAAAAGTATTCAATGCAGAGTCATGAAATTTTACAGAATTGTTGGTCAGCATGTGTCATAGTGAACCCTGATGTATTACTTGTATGTTTATTCAGTTTTTTTTTTCAAGTATTATGCCCCCTTCGAAGAAGAGGGGTTATATAATTTTGCTAATGTTGGTCTGTCTGTCTGTCTGTCGGTCCGTCGGTAGACCACATGGTTTCCGTTGATTATCTGGAAAACTATTTATCACAAAGTCTTCATACTTCACATAGTGATTGGTCATAACTTGTAGATGACCCCTACTGATTTTGGGGTCACTAGGTCAAAGGTCAAGGTCACAGGGGCCTTAAAGGTCAAAATGGTTTCAGCTGATTATCTTGAGAAGAATCCATCACAGTGTTGTCAAACTTCACATAGTGATTGGTCATAACTAGTAGATGAACCCTATTGATTTTGGGGTCACTAGGTCAAAGGTCAAGGTCAGAGGGGCCTTAAAGGTCAAAATGGTTTCGGCTAATTATCTTGTAAAGAATCCATCACAATGTTGTCATACTTCACATAGTGATTGTTCAAACTAGTAGATGACCCCTATTGATTTTGGGGTCACTAGGTCAAAAGTCAAGGTCACAGGGGCCTTAAATGTCAAAATGGTTTCTGTTGATTATCTTGAAAAGAATTTATCACAAAGTCGTCATATTTCACATAGTGATTGGTCACAACAAGTAAATGACTGTATTGATTTTGGGGTCACTAGGTCAAAGGTCAAGGTCACCGGGCCTTAAATGTCTGAATGGTTTCTTCTGTTTTATCATGAAAAGTATTTATCACAAAGTCTACATGTTTCACATAGTAGATGACCCCTATTGATTTTGGGTCACTAGGTTAAAGGTCAAGGTCACAGGGGCTTTTAATGTCAGAATGGTTTCCGCTCATTTTCTTGGTTACAATTAATTGCAAAATCTTCATATTTCAAATATTAATTGGTCATAACTAATAGATGACCCGTATAGATTTTGGGGTCACTAGGTCAAAGGTCAAGATCACAGGGGCCTTGAATGGTAATGTGATTTCCGCTAATTATCTTGGTTACTATTTATCACAAAGTCTTCATATTTCACATACTAGTATTAATTGGTCATAACTAGTAGATAACCCCTATTGATTTTGAGGTCACCAGGTCAAAGGTCAAAGTCACAGGATCTTTGAATGGTAGAGGATTATAGCTCATTATCTTGAAAGATAATTATCACAAAGTCTTCATATTTCACATAGTGATTGGTCATAACTAACAGATGATCCGTATTGCTTTTGGGGTCACTGAGATCACAGGGGCCTTAAATGTCAGAATAGTTTCCGCTTATTATCTTGAAAAGTCTATTCATCACAAAGTTTTTATATTTCTAATATTGATTGGTCATAACTAGTAAGTTACCCCTATTAATTGTGTGGTCACTTGGTCAAAGGTCAATGTCACAGGGGCCTTAAGTGTTTCATTATCTTGAAAACTATTTATCGCAAAGTCTTCATATTTTTCTTTTTTCCATAATTGAATTCTTCAATGTACCCATTTATTGCAAGTTTCTCTAACAAAATTGCTTATAATGTGAGTCATGGGCTAGAAAGGGGGCATATGTGTCGTCCGACATTTCTTGTTACCCTCTGACTTGGTAAAATACGTTCCAAAATGATGTGTTGCTCAACCTGGCTAGAGTCAGCATGTTAAGTTATTCACTTGAGAATTGCTTGTTGATTTATTCAGTATTTGTAGAGTTATTCACTTTGACTTTGTAAAAAAATTTGTAGTATGCGTAACTCAAAAGTATTTGACATTCAGTCACAAAACTTTACAGTCATGTTGGTCAGCATGATTGTGTAGTTGTGCATTTGGGATTTTGCATATGTTTACTTTCTTTTAAGCATACTTTAGGATACAAATTGAGATTTGGAATCCTTGCAGCTTAATATTGGGAAAAATTAACATGTCACCTTTGGAAAAAATTGATACTCATTTTTATACCACAACTTCTTAGGGGTATAATTATCAAATGGGAGTCATGTAGAATTACTTTTATCAGTCTGCCGGCTCTATGTCAGTAGACAGACAAAACAGTGGAATGTATGGGCATCCCTGTCCTGTGGACACATTGCTAATTACTAATTGAGAAAAAAAGAAGTTATCATTTTAAGTCTGTGATTTTTGAATTCCTATTGTGTGTTAAATATTTCAAAATTTAAGTCTTGTTCACATTATTTGTTGCATCAAGCTAAAGTATCTGAAATATTTTTTGAACCATTCTTATATTCTCTTTCTCCATCTTATATCTTTTTTTGGTCACCTCTACTGAGAAGTGGCAACATTTAGGGATCACTTCTCCGTCCTCTGTCCGTCTGTCCATCTGTCCGAGTTTACATTTGGATACTTATGTGGCTGTAGGAACAATAGGTAACTGTACTTTCTTTTTGATGTCATTCATTCCTTAAGGCTTTTATGTGGCTATTTTCCTTTATGTGGCTAAAAAGAATAAAAGAGAGAACAAATGATGATAGAGTAGCCACATAAGTACTGTCTCATTAGAACACCATCTGTCTGTCTGTCTGTGAAACCAAATAGAGATAAAGGACCATTAAAAATTCTATTGTTATTTTCTTTTGTTAAATAGAGGGCCATGGCCCCTTATTTTTTTGTTACAGAATGAATTCTTTGTTCACTTTGGTTCTGTTTACTTAGGAAATAGATATCAATTCCGAGTGCATTGTTGTAGAATAATGCACGGTTTGAGTTCAAATGCGTAGTAATATAATCACGAAGGCCAATAGGCCTGAGTGATTAATTACAAAGCATTTGAACGAAAAACGTGCATTATTATACAATAATGCACAAAGAATTAATATCTATTTCCATTCTAACACGTCAAGAATAAATATAATTATTATTTTAAAGGTGGAATTTATGTTTGGTGGTTTAATTTGTTTACGCCTAGGGGTTTCCAATAGAAACGTTCTTAAACGGCTGTTCCAGTGGGTTGAAAAAAACTGTCGTCAAATCTGCCGTGTGTAGAAACATTTTGAGAATAACAAAATTTGTAAACGTTGATGAAACTTTGTTTGATTATTTTATTTCACTCTATAATTTTTCAAGCGAAATACAAATTATTAAAAGTGAAATAAATGTAAAACTTAACTCGTTTGCGACATTAAAATAGCGTACTTAATTTGATTGTTTTGCACGTGCTGTTTGGCGCTACATTGTGACGTCACGTAAACAACACTTTAAACGACTGTACAGCGTTAACGACTGAATTAAAGATATTGGTGTTCGGATTCATTTTCTTAGTTAGACCATTTTCTTTCATTCTAGATAGATTTCACAACAAAATTCGACAAAAAAAATTGTTTTATTTATAAGATTTTTCAAACAAAATGGCACCCTCAATGTGAAAATACACAGGGAGATAATAAGAACGGCGAGTGCATTGTTGTAGAATAATGCACGCTTCGGGCCTTCTTTGTTTATATAGAAAAAAATCCGATAGTGTTAGAATGTGAGTTAGATGACCCCTTATCCCTATTTGGTAGTGCATGATCCGTCCTTTAACCCTCTAGTGGTCACATTTTTGACTCAATTGTCATTAAATTAGTCAGGATGCTTGTCTAAGTAATTGCTCGGATGAGTATAAATTGATGGGTCTGTTGAGCGCTATAGGGCCATCTTGGCCCTCTTGTTTAAAGTTTGTCCTGACTATTCCTCTTATACCACTGATTCAATTTCAATGAATTTTTACTGGATTGATCTGTAGCTCACATACTTGCACATATTGCATGGGTTTTCCAGTTGAATGATTTTTAGCCGAGTTAAGGTCCTTGAATAAAAAATGTTGTTTTTTTTTGTTTGTTGCCAGATACACAAAAGCTTTTTCGGACTATTTTGCAAGAACTTCTGGTACAATTTCATTTAAACTCTACAGGAATGATCAGTACCAAGTTTATTTGTGCATATCATGGGCTTTTCATGGTTCAATGATTTTTCTCGGAGTTATGGCCCTTTAATTATATTTAGCTCCCCTGTCACAAAGTGACATTCTGAGCTTTTGTGATCACTTTCGTCCGACGTCTGTCTCCGTCCGTAAACTTTTATTTTAAACAACATCTCCTCATCAATTGGATAGCCAATTTCATCCAAACTTCACAGGAATGTTCCTTTGGTGGTCACCTTTAAAAATTGTTGAAATAATTTAATTCCATGCAGAACTCTGGTTGCCATGGCAACCGAAAGAAAAAAATTAAAATATCTTCTTTTAAAAAACCCAAAGAGGTAGAGCTTAGATATTTGGAATGAAACATCTTGTAGTAAGTGTCTATCAAATTTGTTCAAATAGAAGTCCTGAAGTGAAAATTGTGAAGTGTTGGGGGTCATTGATTTCTTTATATGTATATAGTAAAAACTTAAAAACTCTTCTCTTAAAAAAGAGTTAGAGCTGATATATTGAGCATGAAACATTCTCTTGTTGGTGTCTACCAAGTTTGTTCAAATAAAAGCCCCTGGATCAAAATTGACCCGCCTCGGGGGTACTAATTTTCCTTATATGTCTATTATAGTAAAAACTTTAAAAAAACTTCTTTTAAATGTCCCACAGAGCTAGAGCTTAGATATTAAGTATAAAACATCTTCTAGTGAGTGTCTACCAAATTTGTTCAAATAAAAGCCCCAGGGTTAAATTGGCCCCACTTGGGGGTTCTGATTTTCCTTATATGTCTAGTAAAAAATCTTTTTTTAAAACCCCAAAAGATCTAGAGCTTAGATATTTATCATGAAACATCTTCTAATGGGTGTTTACCAAGTTGGTTAAAAAAGCCCCTGGGTTAAAATTACCCCTGCCCCAAGGGCCTATATACATATGAGCGATTTCAGGGCCATCAAGGCCCTATTGTTATTTTTAAAGTTTATCTGGATTACTTCTCTTTTACCACTATTGCAATTTCAATGAAACTTTGTTGGGATGATTGGTAGGTCAAGTTCTTACACATATTACATGGGTTTTTGACTTTGATGATTTTGTGTGAGTTATGGCCCTTGAATGAGAAGGATGTTGATAAAGTTTGTCCAGGCTTATTTATTATTCCTCTTAAATCACTAATAAAATTTCAATGAAACTTTACAGGAGTGATTGGTAGCTCAAATTCTTGTGCATATTACACAGGTTTTTAGGTTGAATGATTCTTTGCCTCATTATGGCTATCAAGAGGTGACACATGTGATCACTGGTCGCTCTTGTTCACATTTTTGCTTTTTAAATTCAAACTTTTCCTAGCCATTTAGGAAAAAAGTACCTAAGCTGAGTTTTGGAAATTTTGCATCATAAAATTGCTTAATTGGGAAAAATAATGGTACCATTTGAAACTTCCTCATGCTTTTTTGGCATAGTATTTTGAAGTGGAAAAACATTTATTCCATCACCAATGCAAATATCATTCAAAGCATACAAAATACGTTAAAATTTGGCAATGAAATGAAATGTGAAAATATCTGTCTGTAACCATATTGGAAAGGACTTTAGGAACTTTGTCAAATTTGATAGCGGGAATTCCCGTTTGATCTGGAATTTTTCTTAAAGATTGGGGAAAAATAAACATTTTGGCATTATAAGGAATGGGTCTGGTAATCTGACCCATGGTGACACTGGAAAAAGGCATGGCACAATGGATCCATTTACTGAATGCTGGCAGCACATGTCTATGCTATACATGTATATTACTGCCCATACTGCTGTGTTGACTGTTGGATTTACCTTGGATTTACCTAGATGTTTCCTGTAATGAGATACAGTCAACTATCGTTATCTCGAAATCGCTTTTCTCGATATTTCGTTATCTCGATGAAATTTTGAAAGTCCCGATTTTCTTCCTTCTTTATCTATATTGGAAATAATTGTTTATCTCGATATTTTTATTTCGATATTTTCAGTATCTCGATGTAAAATTTCAGCCCCAACAGTTATTTTCAAACTATTATCCTTTGTTTATCTCGACTTCGTCTGTTCCTTTCAGACGTGTGAAAAACGCAATCTAGACGATAATTGCCCAATTAATAGCGCGCGTCATAAGGACGATTATGTTTGTAACAAGTTTAGCTGTTTTTATAAAGTTAATCTATTTAGCGTGTTGATTGAGTTATGTCCAAAATGAGTGAATTTTACATTCTTTTTAAATATTCGAAAACTGTATCAATTTATTATGACTTTAAATGTAAATGAAATAGTGAAAGTACAGAAACGCTATCGTTGCAATATTGTTTCACAACATCACCACCAAATCAATCAGCGTTGGAACAATCTCGAGAAACACCCGATAAATAACCCGGGAAGATATCCGGGTCAACCATATCCGATATCCTATTCACTATATTGGTGTATTATTGAGTAAACCTCACTATGTGTTTTTAACACAGACACCCGTATTTCCGCTGGTAAACATCCGCTTATGTTACTTTGTTAAATATTGACTAGGCCTATGAAAACAAGACATTGGGATACTATAGTTTATTTGACATAAGGTATGCACATGTCTTATGTAAAAATCAGTTTCGCCTTGTTCTAACCCCTATATGTTTATCTCGACATTTCGTTATCTCGATATTTTTTGGATGGTCCCAATGACTTCGAGATAACGAGAGTCGACTGTACTTGCTGCCCAGATTATAAGTTAATGAAGTTTTGAAGATGGGATATATTTGTTGAAATCAGTTCTTGTTTTTATTACAGACCAATATCTGATTTGGCAATCAAGGGCTGTGGTATATGAGGGTGTGAGAGTACAACCAAACCAAGGTTCTATTCTAGATACAACGACAGATGCAGTGATATACTTTTGGGATGATGGTGTAATTCATGGTATGTCTCCTAAATAAATTTGATAATATTTTCTTTTCTAGTCTTGTCAGCAAATATGTTTAAATTTTCCCTTTTCACTTGTTCATAAGAAGCATAATTCCAGTTAAATTTTCATTTGTATTTTTGGCACAGCTTAATTCAAGGTTCTATTTTAAATCAAACTTGTACTAAATGACTGACAAGGGAAACTTTAAAAAGTCAAAGATAAAGCATAAGAAAAAAGTAAAATTCCTTTGAGGTGGGAATTTTTTCAACTGTATTTATATATGTATAATAATAGTGATTGTCTTCTTCAACATTCTCAACACTCAACCCTTTTGTTCTGTTGTCATAAAAAATGAACAACCTAAGTCTAATTACAAATTTGATCAAAATAAAAATATCAACATTGCAGCATATAACCTCCTTAGTAGGGGTAGAGCATTGCTTTGTTTGATGGATTTTATTGGATAATACATATCACATGTGTACATTTCTTCATTTGCATATGCTAGCTGCTTGGGAATGAAGTTTTTTTAATCAAACATGCATTTTGTGTTTTGATTGCTTGACTTGTGATTCAGCAAGGTGTTATTCTATAAAAAGACCAAGACTTTTCAGGTAAAAGTGGTCGCTCAGTAAAAAGATTGACCATATTAACTGACTGAAATAAGGGGTCCCTGTTTGTGGAAGTAGAAGGTGCTTAATACATTAGAGATGACCTAAAGATGGGGGATTTAAAGTGGTCGCTTAACAAAAGTTGCTTAATTCACATGTTTGCATTTGCAAGCTAAACTGTAAATGTTATCTAGATTAGGCATTAGTTATGCCTCTATAATTCTGTTTATATTAAGAACAAATTTAATTCTTTTTGCATTTAAAAGTGTGGCTAATATTTTGGATATGTGTAGCATTTTCTTAATTGTGGTGTTTGACATAGGTCTTTACTTTATGCATTGGATTTTAAAGGTTTTTACACAGAAAATATATAAATTTTCAGCAGCAGTTAACAATTAAATTTGACCTTAAAATGACATTGACCTTCAATGTCAAGTGATTGACCTATACTTAGATTGTCAGAAATTGTCATTTATTTCTGGACTTGGTTCATACTAAAAAGGTTGGACAAAGCAATACAACAACATCACCATGTTATAAAAATTTAAATAAGACCTTATTTCATACAAAAAATGATGTTGTCTTTTCAAAAACATTCTTCACAAAATTGTTCTTCCTTCTATGTTAACCTTTGGCAGTTGGAAAAAGGTCAGCCCAGGAAGGTCACCACTTGTGGTAGGTCTTATTAATATGTAGCAACACCTTAGATATTAAAAAGGAATACTTGGTTTATATTGGACCTTATTAGCTCACCTGTCTCAAAATGACATGGTGAGCTTTTGTGATTGCTTTTCGTCCGGTGTCCAGCCATAAACTTTTACTTTAAACGACATCTCTTCATAAACCGCTAAGCCAATTTCATCCAAACTTCACAGGAATGTTCCTTTGTTGGTCAATTTTAAAAATTGTTCAAGGAATTCAATTCCAAGCATAACTCTGATTGCAACAGCAAGAAAAAAACTTAAAATATCTTCTTTTAGAAAACTGAAAGAGCTAGAGCTTAAAGATCCTGTAACACAATTTTTTCATGGTTTTATTTCATAAATATGATGCTCAAATTAAGATTTGTCAATATTGTAAGTTCCAATAAGCATTATTTACAGAGATATTACCGAATTTAACATTTCATGTAAATAAAGGGAGGTAATAAAAAATTTATTTTCTATAAATTCTAAGTAAAATTTTCCAATTAAAAAACGAATGCATATAATGTATTGATTAAATATAATGTGCATAAATATTTGCAGTACACATTTTACATATTCTTTGCTGTTTAAAAAAATTATTTTATTTGCATAATTATGTACATATATAAATATTTGCAACAGTAACAATATCGATCACACTATATACAGGATCTTTAAATATTTGGCATAAAACATCATCAAGTCAGTGTCTACCAAGTTTGTTCAAATAAATTCCCTGAGGTCAAAATAGCTCTGCCCCGGGGGTCATTGATTTTCCTAGATTGTATATAGTAAAAACTTACAAAATCTTTTTTTAAAAAACCAAAATAGCTAGAGCTTAGATATTAAGCATGAAACATCTTCTAGTTGATGACTACCAATTTTGTTCAAATAAAAGCCCTGGGGTAAAAATTGGCCCCGCCCCAGGGTCATTGTTTTCCCATAATTTATAAGTAAAAACTTAAAAAATCTTCTTTTAAAACCCCAAAGAGCTAGAGCTAAGATATGTACCATGAAACATCTTCTAGTGAGTGTCTACCAAGTTTATTCAAATAAGGCCCCTTGGGTTAAAATTGACCCCTGCCCTGGGGGTCATTGATTTGCCTTATATGTGTATAGTAAAACTTAAAAAAATCTTCTTATAAGATAAACCCAAAGAGCTAGAGTTTAGATACTAAGCATGAAATATCTTTTAGTGAGTGTCTACCAAGTTGGGGTCAAAATTTGCCCCTTTGAGGGGGATGGGGTCATTGTTTTTCCCTATATGTATATAGTAAAAACTTAAAAATCTCCTTATAAAAACCCCAAAGAGCTAGAGCTTAGACATTTATTATGAAACATCTTATGGGTGTCTACCAAGTTGGTTCAAATAAAAGCCCCTGGCTTAAAATTTGCCTTGACCTTGGCCTAGTGGCCTATATACAGGTGAGCAATTTCAGGGCCATCATGGCCCTTCTTGCAAATTTTGATGCTAGGTCAAAAACCAGCATGCCCTTAAAACTTATTTTTTAGCTCGACTTTACAAAATATATGGTGAGCTGTCCTACATGTACTCACCCCAGTGTCTGCATCCAGATTTCAGATTAAAGGTTTGGTGCAGTAAATAGAGGATATTGATGAGTGTAAGTTCAATACTGAATTTATTGCACAAGTTGAATAAAATTATATTATGCGAGCCTCTGGCGAGCATATTATTTAATTCAACTGGTGCAATAAATTCAGTATTGAACTTACACGAACTTAATATTCTATTTATCACATACCCAAAATAAAGACCATTTTAAGTGAAATAAGAGTCATAATTTTCATTGACTCGCCTATAGTATAACGCTAACATTTAGCCAGTCTTTACAATATGTTTGCATAACGCTAATGACGTCACATCAAAATATATGCACGGCCGTGGAGTACCATATTTACGGAGTCGCAAAATCAGCACGGGTGTGTGATAAAATATTTTTCACTTTAACTTTGAAATTTCTTAAGGTATCAACTTCAAACTTCAAATATACAGTAAACTTCACATATAGCGAACACGGTTATAGCGAACTTCCGGTTATAAGGAACAACATTTTTTGGCCCGAATTTATCCCTTCTTTATTTAATGTAAAAAATTACGGTTACAGCGAACACGTTTATAAGGAATTATCGCTTATAAGGAACTCATTTTTTAGTCCCAATGCCATTAAAAGTACAGAAAATTACACTTTTATAACGAACTCCAAAAAATCGGCTATCCGAAAACAGATCACGCATTTTCTACTTTCGTTTTCATCGCCACAGATTAAAACTTGGCCGAATGTAGCGGATATATTAGGAACAAATAATGACGATGAAGTCAATCATCCGAAGACAAGATCTATTTAGATGATCTGCCGGTTCAAAAAATGAAGCTATTGATTGTTTGCACAAGATTAGGTCATACTTAGAGTCTAATGCACATGTTAAAGAAACAGTTTTTAAAAGTTTATTGGATCTGAAGAGTTGTAAACATTCCCAAACTAAAAGTAGCATCTTCTTCAAAGCAAAGTGATTAATTTTATGCATGATACTGTATTGTTAATAAATAACAATATTGCTATTGCATATATGGTACATGTCATATAATTATCTTATAGATAATTATGTTTATACATAAAAATTATATTAAAAAGAAATAACATTGTAATTATTCCCTTTTTTTCTTTATTGAATCAATATAAGGGAAACAACGATGACGAACCAAAAGGTTATTTCTCTTAATCAAATGTTCTTAAAATGGAGGACGATGGTAAACAATTAGTTCATTATATGTAAAACTGTTCGCTATAAAAACTTCTGATACAAGGAACTAATTCGCTATATGCTTACAAGGAACTCCGGATATAAGGAACAGATTTTGAATGTCCCAATGAGTTCGTTATAAGCGGAGTTTACTGTATGTTCTTTATCATCAACCACATCTTATGTGTCAAGGTTCATAACTCTAGCGCCAATACTTTTAGAATTATCTCCCCTTAAACTTAGAATTTTCCTGAAAAATACTATCTTTAAATGTTACTTCTTTATTTCTTAAGGGATCAACTTCAAACTTCAAATATTTGTTCCTTATCATCTACCACATCTTATGTGACAATGTTCATAACTTCAGCTCCAATATTTTCAGATTTATCTCCCCTTGAACTTAGAATTTTCCTTTAAAAATATTATTTTTTACTGTTACTTCTTTATTTCTTAAGGGATAAATTTCATACTTCAAATATATGTACCTTATCATCATCCACATGTTATGTTACAAGGTTCATAACTCTAGTACCAATATTGCAAGAATTATCTCCCCATAAACTTAGATTTTTGTACTAGAAAAATGTTATTTTTTATTTTAACTTTTTTAGTTTGAAAGGTATCTCCCTCAAACTTCAAATACTTATTCCTTATCATCAATGACAGTTTATTTGATAATGTTCATAACTCTTGAAGCAATATTTACAGATTTATATCTCTTTGAACTAAGGATTTTCTTTAAGCATTATTATAACTTCTTTAGTTTTTAAGGTATCTACTTCAAACTTCAAATACATATTTCTTATTATTACACACATGTTGTGTGTCAAGGTTTATAACTCTAGCATTTCTGTTTCTAGAATTATTCCCCTTGATCTTGGAATTGATGTAAACAATGTTATTATGCTCCAACAAAGTGGGAGCATATAGCATTACACATGTCCGTCAGTCCATCCGTCCGTCCGTACGTCCCAAAATCTTGTGAACGCAACTCCTCTTTAACCGGATGGCAGATTTTGCTTAAAATTCCAGGGATGAACAACCTTTATGTATAGATGGTAGTAAAGGAAGGAATTTTCGCTGCGACCAAATTTAACAGAATTATGGCCCTTTGTTGATTTTTTCACTATATACTATGTAGAAATTTTGTGAACGCAACTCCTCTTAAACTGGATGGCAGATTTTGCTTAAACTTCGAGGGATGAACAACCTTAATGTGTAGATGGTAGTTAAGGAAGGAATTTTTGCTGCGACCAAATTTAACAGAATTATGGCCCTTTGTTGATTTTTTCACTATATACCATATATATGCTGTCAGTGGGGGCATCCGTGTCCTTTGGACACAGTTCTAGTTTTTTACTATAACTTAAAACATAATTATACATAATTGATTTTTCTTTTATAGTATTGTCTTCCTAAATACAACGTCCAGTATTTTATTAGTCGGGCTTCGCTGTCTCCTGTGACAGCTCTTGTTTACTTATAATGCCAGTTTAAATGTGTACATAGATTTGAAAAAGTGAAATTGAGATAGTAATTTATGACTTGAACAGGTAGTGTCACAACAAGGAGCAATACTGTATTGGCAGCTTGTGGAAGGGATGTTTTTGATACAGTTTCAAAGAAAAGTATGTATCATATGATTCAAGGTAAACTTTATTATGATGACTTAATAGACATGTAGATATTTCTTGAAATTTAGTTGAGCTTTGGTGATAAATATTCTATGAATAATCATCTAGATCCAACTTTATATATTTGTCTTTGATGATAGTGTGAAATAACATGAAATGTAACTCTTACTGTCCATTGCCACAACCAGTATTATTTAATGTGAGTAGAGATAAAATTAGAACTAAAATAAATATCTTAAAATTCATTCATCAAGAAATCTCGAACTTGTTAAAGGGCCTTCACAGCTTTGCCAAGGGACCTTGTCAGCCTTATAAAGCAATCTCTTTGACCTCACAGTAGGGTCCCTCAACTTATCAGTTGGTCTTTCTATCCTGTCAAGATGATTAAGCACCCTAGTCAAGAAAGAAACCAGGCTTAGCCAACAGCCAGTTTTGCCGACCTACTCAACCTCATATCAAAGGGTTTTTCTAGCGTTTTGTTGGAACTGCACAATAAATTTAGTTGATTCCTTTCATAATTTAAGAACCTGTCGAGATGCTCCTAAACCATGACAAGAACTCTTGTGGTGAAGCCTACATATTCTTTTCAGTGGTCCTCCTTGAGATATTTTTTTTCTATCATTTACTGTAAAAATGAAGAAACATAGTCATCCCGTGCCCAAGGAGGTGGATATTGTTTTGGAATTGTCTGTCCAGAGTCACAATTTTTGTTTCCATGCTATTTCTCTGCAACTACTGGCGGGAATTCAACAAAACTTTATGGAAACCATCAATACCAAAAGGAAATGCCCATATTCTCGCCTTGTTTGGGTCAGACTCTTCAACACAGAGTTATGGCCCTTGATTAGTTATGCAGTATGCATATAGAGCAATAATCCTTTCTGTGCTTCTCTACAACTACTGGCTGGAATTCAATGAAACTTCCCTGTTCGGGTAATCCCCTGCAGCACAGAGTTATGGCCCTTGATTAGTTATGCAGTATGCATATAGCGCAATAATCCTTTCTGTGCTTCTCTACAACTACTGGCTGGAATTCAATGAAACTTCCCTGTTCGGGTAATCCCCTGCAGCACAGAGTTATGGCCCTTGATTAGTTATGCAGTATGCATATAGAGCAATAATCCTTTCTGTGCTTCTCTACAACAACTGGCTGGAATTCAATGAAACTTTATGGGAACCATCAATACCAAGAGGAGATCACTTATTGTACTTGTTAGGGTTAGACCCTTCAACACAGGGTTATGGCCCCTGATATGTTATGCAGTATGATTATAGAGCAATAATTGTTTCGCCCTACTTTTCTGCAACTCGCACTACTTTTCTGCAACTACTGGCTGGAATTAAATGACACTTTATGGGAACCATCAATACCAAGAGGAGATGCACATATTGTTGCCTTGTTCCTGTCAGACCCTTCAACACAGAATCATGGCCCATAATAAGTTATCCAGTATGCATATAGAGCAATAATTGTTTCCTTGCTATTTCTCTGCAACTACTGGCTGGAATTCAATGAAACTGTATTGGAACAATCAATACCAGAGGTGATGCGCATATCGTTTACTTTTTCTGGTTAGACCCTTCATCACAGAGTTATAGCCCTTGATTAGTTGTGCAATATGCATATTTAACAATACTGCCTTTTCTTTGCTACTGCAGGATTGATTTCAACAAGATTTTATGGAAACCATTAATATGAAAAAGAAATTTGCATCTCATTGGATGTCCAGATAATACTATTTAACACCCCTGTTATGGCCCTGAATTTTTATCTTGTACAAAGAATAACAATTTTTATGCAATTTTGTTGCAACAACTGACTAAATTTTAGCATGTCTATATCAGTTGTGAATTTACTCATTTAAGACTGGTTTAAATACCTGGCCATCAATACTGAGATATTTCATCACTTCCATTAAAAGAATGTTTTACAACATTACATATCAACACCCACTCACAGCCTAGGTGATGGACCTAATCATAAGCCAGATATCAAACCTGAAGACAATTTCAAAGCCAGTCTCTCAAACAGTCCAGCAATTCATTTTGGTAAAGCTCTGTGAAATACAGATAGATTTGCAGTCAGAGTGATCTGTAATACAAGTAAAGATGTCTCATTCTTATATTATGGTTATCTGACCAACCGTTTTTCATCAACTGAATTTTTTGTTTACTTTTAATGCCTTGATAAATATATAAATAAAGCCTAAAGTCTCTAGTTGAAACCAGTACTCGGCAGGGGATATAAATTTAACAAATTTGCTTGCTTCTTCAAGAAGCCATCTTTTGCAAAGTTAGTCATAACTTTGATCCATTATATCTATATATTGAACTAAAGAAGAACCTCAGAAAGTTGGAAGTTGAAGGGACTAGGGTAAAAACATTGAGACATCAGGATTTTGACTTATGTATCAGACTCATTTTACTGACAAAATTTCATCTGTGTTTGTATGTTTTTTTCAAAGGAGTAAAAACAGGCTTAAGGGAAATAACTTAACAGGATTACAATATTGATATGCTGGGTGATTATCACAAGATGTCTTCTCATTTTCAGTAAAGGAAGTAAGTCATATAGTGTATAAGAATTATAATCAAAGCAGTGATTACTTTATTTTCAGTGCGCTCAAAGGAAGCAAACTTGATACTTCAAAAAGCTGAAAATATCAAGGTTGACATATTTTTCATGAGATGCCAGAATTCACCTGATGAAATATCTAAGGCTACAAGAGAGGGCTTACTAAAGGCAGACAAATGCAAAAATATCACTTCAATTTGCATTGGTTTTGATAAATCACGTATGTATACGTAATTACAATGCTAGAAAAGTTTCTTGAATTCTTGATTATGTGATTTTTAGCTCAACTTTTTTTAAATTTTGAGCGATTGCTACAGTCAGGTTGTCGTTCCTGTTGCTGTCCAGAAAGTTAATTGTGGACCTATAAAAATGTTAAAATTTTTCTTGATTTTTCTATAACTGGCTATAATTAAGTTATTTATAGTGGTTTGTCTTCAGCACAACTATCCTTCGTAAAGACCACCTTAGAACAGACATGACTGAACATGACCTTGACTCATAAATGACTATGACTTTGAAGGTCATATGTTTACATTTTTTTTTTTTTTTTTGTTGATTTTGGTTATAATTGGCAAATATTTAGTTATTATATGCCCGAAAGGGCATATTATGTTATACCCCCTGGCGTCCGTCCGTCTGTTAGCAATTTGGTTTTCAGAGCATTACTTAAGTTCCATTTGACCCACAATGTTCAAACTTCATAGGATGATTGTCCATATTGGGTAGAAGATCTCTATTGATTTTGGGGTCAAAAGGTCAAAGGTCAAGGTCACTATTACCTTGATACTGAAAACAGTTTCTGGAGCATAACTTAAGTTCCATTTGACCCACAATATTCAAACTTCATAGGATGATTGTCCATATTGGGTAGAACACCCCTATTGATTTTGGGGTCACAAGGTCAAAGGTCAAGGTCACTATTACCTCGATACTTAAAACAGTTTCCGGAGCATAACTTAACTTCCATATGGCCCAAAATATTCAAACTTTATAGAATGATTGTCTATATTGGGTAGAAGACCCCTATTGATTTTGGGGTCAAAAGGTCAAAGGTCAAGGTCACTATCACCTTAAAATTGAGAACAGTTTCCGGAGCATAACTAAAGTTCCATTTGGCCCACAATATTGAAACTCCTGAGGATAATTGTCCATAACCTACATCTGTAAAATTTTATAGGATGAACAGCTAATTCACATGTCTTACAAATGCTTTATCCTTACTAAAAAAAAACACTTTCATGCATATAATGCTCCGCCTAGCGGTGCTCTTGTTTATCAATGGATCTTTTTCATACTTGGACACAACAATATTTTGGACAAGATCTTCAGGTAGAACAAATTAATTGCAACCATCACTCATCAATAACCTTGACCTTGAAGTCAAATCAATGAATTTTGTTTGATTTTTGCTATAATTGGCTATAACTTTGATATTTGATATCTTTTAAATGGGTTGTCTTCATACTTGAGCAATTTTTCCTTTATGACAATGTCTTAAAAAAAATTAAGCTCAATTTGACCTTGACCTCTGGAAAACCTTGACCTTAAAGGTCAAATTATTTCACAGTTATTTCACACATATAGTTATTTCACAGTTTTTTGCTATTATTGTATATAACTTTGTTATTAAGGAATGTATTGTGTTCAAACAATCCTTGATATTAAAGAATATTATTTTGAACTTGACCTTGACCTAAATAAGACCTTGACACTTTTGTAAGTGTCAAATCAGTGTATTTTGCTGAACCATTTTTTTAGCTCACCTATGATGGCTCGATGGTTGAATGTCAGTCATCTGCCCACATTTAGTTTTTTAACACTAGTATTCATATTTTAGCCCCAATTGTCAAGATGTTTGTCTAAGTATTTGTAATTGCTGAAGGATTTCGAATATGAGTTATCTCTGAGGAAAAACTAGGTCACAGGAGCTAAAAATAAAAAAATCTTTAAACACTCTTGTGGCTATTTTGATTCAAATATCCTTGAAATTAGTCATAAAGGTTTTTAGCTCACCTGAGGATCATTGAATGTCTGTCGTCCGTCCACATTTGTTCATTAACACTCTAGTGGTCATATTTTTGCCTCAATCATCATCAAACTTTGTCATGTCTGAAAGTTTGTTTTGATGATTTCAAGGTCAAGTATGGAATATGGGTCACCTAGGGTCAAAAACTAGGTAACACCACCCAAATGAGGAAAGACCTTATTCACACTCTAGTGGTCACATTTTTGACTCAGTTGCCATCAAACTTGGTCAGGGTGCTTGTCTAGGTAATTGCACAGATGAGTTCGAACATTGGTCATCTCACATGGAAAAATAGGTCGCAGGAGCTTAAAATAGAAAAAAATTGTTGTCTCTCTAATTGCTACTGTTGTTATCCAAATATCCATTTCTATGTCAAGTTTGGGTCACCTGGGGTCAAAAACTAGGTCATACTGCCCAAATATGGAAAAAACCTTGTTAACACTCTAGTGGTCACATTTTTTACTCAATTGTCATCTCTTGGTCAGGATGATTGTCTGATAGTAAATTGCTTGGATGACTTCAGACATGGGTCATATCTTATGAAAAACTAGGTCACAGGAGCTAGAAATAGAAATAGTTTGTTAACTCTTTAGTTGCTACTG